>NW_027365980.1:0-85554 GCF_046119375.1 Phyllobates terribilis
CACCATCTATTTAGCAAATGCCCTTGTTATCAACAGCAGCCTTTTAAACTCACCCGAGCTAACAGGTATGTGCGCTGGTTACACTGCTGCGCTTAAAATTTCTTTTTTGGTTTGCTACAATGCCTTTTCTGAAACGTTGTCTCCTTCTGCTGGAACACTGACTTCTTTCATTTAATGCCTGCAGACTATAAAAGAGAACCCAACCCAAAAAGTTTGGTTGATTAGTCTGTGGCATTCTGTTAAACTGTTGCTTATGGCGGTCTCTGTGAGCTTCTCAGCGACATTCAGCCAGCCAGGTATCCTGCCTGCAGTAGATGGAATGTGGCAATGGAACGCTGGCTGCGCGTGTCATAATAGGCTCTGAGCCTTTATATAACTGTGCACAGCAGCAGCCACCTTCAGTCTGCTGCTGGACAGCCAGCAGCAGCAGCAGCAGGAGAGGTATGTAATCAGGAGCCCTCCTGCTAAGGGTAGACAGCTGCTCGTTCCACCCCACCCCCCGCCTTAATTGGTTCTCCTCCCTTCCAACGGTGTTGAGGCGGGTGGGAACAGCAGGGGGTGAAGGTGCTGTGTTTAAAGAGGTGGAGTTATGCAGATCTAAAACGCGTGGATTGCAGCAGCAGCAAGCCGAAAAGTGCAGGCATGTAAGGGATCTAGAGGTTGACAACATGTCTTCTTAACGGGAGTCCAGGAGCTCATCTCCACAAATGGACTTTTTAGGATCCTTGGGTGGCTCCGTAGTTTGAAACCAATTCTGGTTATCGCTTCTCGGCCTTTTGGCTAAGATCAAGTGTAGTATCTGTTCTTATCAGTTTAATATCTGATACGTCCCCTATCTGGGGACCATATATTAAATGGATTTTTAGAACAGGGAGATGGAAAAAGAGCTTGCTCTGTCCACTCCACGCATTGACCTGGTATTGCAGTATCTCCAGGACCGGTGCACCCCTTCTTTAATGCAGTTTCTAAAATCAGAAAGAATTGAATTCAATGTTTTTTGTTCATTTTGCTTGTTTGTCGGATTTTGGGATGGACTCTTTGGCTCTGCTTTTCTTCTCCTCATTGGATTTTTCATGTTCAAAGTTGCAGAAGCCAGATTACAAGCTCATTTTGGTTCAACTTCAGCAACTGTGCATTGCATTGCCATGTAATGTGATGCAATGCTATCTTTCTAGCTCTCCCTTTCTACTTCCTTTTGGATAAACAGACATATTAGGCAAGCATTTTGGAGCTTTCACCTAAATAACTACAGGTGGTGAGATAAGCTGCACAATATAATTGACCTTTCAGTATATTGTTGCACACACACCATCTATTTAGCAAATGCCCTTGTTATCAACAGCAGCCTTTTAAACTCACCCGAGCTAACAGGTATGTGCGCTGGTTACACTGCTGCGCTTAAAATTTCTTTTTTGGTTTGCTACAATGCCTTTTCTGAAACGTTGTCTCCTTCTGCTGGAACACTGACTTCTTTCATTTAATGCCTGCAGACTATAAAAGAGAACCCAACCCAAAAAGTTTGGTTGATTAGTCTGTGGCATTCTGTTAAACTGTTGCTTATGGCGGTCTCTGTGAGCTTCTCAGCGACATTCAGCCAGCCAGGTATCCTGCCTGCAGTAGATGGAATGTGGCAATGGAACGCTGGCTGCGCGTGTCATAATAGGCTCTGAGCCTTTATATAACTGTGCACAGCAGCAGCCACCTTCAGTCTGCTGCTGGACAGCCAGCAGCAGCAGCAGCAGGAGAGGTATGTAATCAGGAGCCCTCCTGCTAAGGGTAGACAGCTGCTCGTTCCACCCCACCCCCCGCCTTAATTGGTTCTCCTCCCTTCCAACGGTGTTGAGGCGGGTGGGAACAGCAGGGGGTGAAGGTGCTGTGTTTAAAGAGGTGGAGTTATGCAGATCTAAAACGCGTGGATTGCAGCAGCAGCAAGCCGAAAAGTGCAGGCATGTAAGGGATCTAGAGGTTGACAACATGTCTTCTTAACGGGAGTCCAGGAGCTCATCTCCACAAATGGACTTTTTAGGATCCTTGGGTGGCTCCGTAGTTTGAAACCAATTCTGGTTATCGCTTCTCGGCCTTTTGGCTAAGATCAAGTGTAGTATCTGTTCTTATCAGTTTAATATCTGATACGTCCCCTATCTGGGGACCATATATTAAATGGATTTTTAGAACAGGGAGATGGAAAAAGAGCTTGCTCTGTCCACTCCACGCATTGACCTGGTATTGCAGTATCTCCAGGACCGGTGCACCCCTTCTTTAATGCAGTTTCTAAAATCAGAAAGAATTGAATTCAATGTTTTTTGTTCATTTTGCTTGTTTGTCGGATTTTGGGATGGACTCTTTGGCTCTGCTTTTCTTCTCCTCATTGGATTTTTCATGTTCAAAGTTGCAGAAGCCAGATTACAAGCTCATTTTGGTTCAACTTCAGCAACTGTGCATTGCATTGCCATGTAATGTGATGCAATGCTATCTTTCTAGCTCTCCCTTTCTACTTCCTTTTGGATAAACAGACATATTAGGCAAGCATTTTGGAGCTTTCACCTAAATAACTACAGGTGGTGAGATAAGCTGCACAATATAATTGACCTTTCAGTATATTGTTGCACACACACCATCTATTTAGCAAATGCCCTTGTTATCAACAGCAGCCTTTTAAACTCACCCGAGCTAACAGGTATGTGCGCTGGTTACACTGCTGCGCTTAAAATTTCTTTTTTGGTTTGCTACAATGCCTTTTCTGAAACGTTGTCTCCTTCTGCTGGAACACTGACTTCTTTCATTTAATGCCTGCAGACTATAAAAGAGAACCCAACCCAAAAAGTTTGGTTGATTAGTCTGTGGCATTCTGTTAAACTGTTGCTTATGGCGGTCTCTGTGAGCTTCTCAGCGACATTCAGCCAGCCAGGTATCCTGCCTGCAGTAGATGGAATGTGGCAATGGAACGCTGGCTGCGCGTGTCATAATAGGCTCTGAGCCTTTATATAACTGTGCACAGCAGCAGCCACCTTCAGTCTGCTGCTGGACAGCCAGCAGCAGCAGCAGCAGGAGAGGTATGTAATCAGGAGCCCTCCTGCTAAGGGTAGACAGCTGCTCGTTCCACCCCACCCCCCGCCTTAATTGGTTCTCCTCCCTTCCAACGGTGTTGAGGCGGGTGGGAACAGCAGGGGGTGAAGGTGCTGTGTTTAAAGAGGTGGAGTTATGCAGATCTAAAACGCGTGGATTGCAGCAGCAGCAAGCCGAAAAGTGCAGGCATGTAAGGGATCTAGAGGTTGACAACATGTCTTCTTAACGGGAGTCCAGGAGCTCATCTCCACAAATGGACTTTTTAGGATCCTTGGGTGGCTCCGTAGTTTGAAACCAATTCTGGTTATCGCTTCTCGGCCTTTTGGCTAAGATCAAGTGTAGTATCTGTTCTTATCAGTTTAATATCTGATACGTCCCCTATCTGGGGACCATATATTAAATGGATTTTTAGAACAGGGAGATGGAAAAAGAGCTTGCTCTGTCCACTCCACGCATTGACCTGGTATTGCAGTATCTCCAGGACCGGTGCACCCCTTCTTTAATGCAGTTTCTAAAATCAGAAAGAATTGAATTCAATGTTTTTTGTTCATTTTGCTTGTTTGTCGGATTTTGGGATGGACTCTTTGGCTCTGCTTTTCTTCTCCTCATTGGATTTTTCATGTTCAAAGTTGCAGAAGCCAGATTACAAGCTCATTTTGGTTCAACTTCAGCAACTGTGCATTGCATTGCCATGTAATGTGATGCAATGCTATCTTTCTAGCTCTCCCTTTCTACTTCCTTTTGGATAAACAGACATATTAGGCAAGCATTTTGGAGCTTTCACCTAAATAACTACAGGTGGTGAGATAAGCTGCACAATATAATTGACCTTTCAGTATATTGTTGCACACACACCATCTATTTAGCAAATGCCCTTGTTATCAACAGCAGCCTTTTAAACTCACCCGAGCTAACAGGTATGTGCGCTGGTTACACTGCTGCGCTTAAAATTTCTTTTTTGGTTTGCTACAATGCCTTTTCTGAAACGTTGTCTCCTTCTGCTGGAACACTGACTTCTTTCATTTAATGCCTGCAGACTATAAAAGAGAACCCAACCCAAAAAGTTTGGTTGATTAGTCTGTGGCATTCTGTTAAACTGTTGCTTATGGCGGTCTCTGTGAGCTTCTCAGTGACATTCAGCCAGCCAGGTATCCTGCCTGCAGTAGATGGAATGTGGCAATGGAACGCTGGCTGCGCGTGTCATAATAGGCTCTGAGCCTTTATATAACTGTGCACAGCAGCAGCCACCTTCAGTCTGCTGCTGGACAGCCAGCAGCAGCAGCAGCAGGAGAGGTATGTAATCAGGAGCCCTCCTGCTAAGGGTAGACAGCTGCTCGTTCCACCCCACCCCCCGCCTTAATTGGTTCTCCTCCCTTCCAACGGTGTTGAGGCGGGTGGGAACAGCAGGGGGTGAAGGTGCTGTGTTTAAAGAGGTGGAGTTATGCAGATCTAAAACGCGTGGATTGCAGCAGCAGCAAGCCGAAAAGTGCAGGCATGTAAGGGATCTAGAGGTTGACAACATGTCTTCTTAACGGGAGTCCAGGAGCTCATCTCCACAAATGGACTTTTTAGGATCCTTGGGTGGCTCCGTAGTTTGAAACCAATTCTGGTTATCGCTTCTCGGCCTTTTGGCTAAGATCAAGTGTAGTATCTGTTCTTATCAGTTTAATATCTGATACGTCCCCTATCTGGGGACCATATATTAAATGGATTTTTAGAACAGGGAGATGGAAAAAGAGCTTGCTCTGTCCACTCCACGCATTGACCTGGTATTGCAGTATCTCCAGGACCGGTGCACCCCTTCTTTAATGCAGTTTCTAAAATCAGAAAGAATTGAATTCAATGTTTTTTGTTCATTTTGCTTGTTTGTCGGATTTTGGGATGGACTCTTTGGCTCTGCTTTTCTTCTCCTCATTGGATTTTTCATGTTCAAAGTTGCAGAAGCCAGATTACAAGCTCATTTTGGTTCAACTTCAGCAACTGTGCATTGCATTGCCATGTAATGTGATGCAATGCTATCTTTCTAGCTCTCCCTTTCTACTTCCTTTTGGATAAACAGACATATTAGGCAAGCATTTTGGAGCTTTCACCTAAATAACTACAGGTGGTGAGATAAGCTGCACAATATAATTGACCTTTCAGTATATTGTTGCACACACACCATCTATTTAGCAAATGCCCTTGTTATCAACAGCAGCCTTTTAAACTCACCCGAGCTAACAGGTATGTGCGCTGGTTACACTGCTGCGCTTAAAATTTCTTTTTTGGTTTGCTACAATGCCTTTTCTGAAACGTTGTCTCCTTCTGCTGGAACACTGACTTCTTTCATTTAATGCCTGCAGACTATAAAAGAGAACCCAACCCAAAAAGTTTGGTTGATTAGTCTGTGGCATTCTGTTAAACTGTTGCTTATGGCGGTCTCTGTGAGCTTCTCAGCGACATTCAGCCAGCCAGGTATCCTGCCTGCAGTAGATGGAATGTGGCAATGGAACGCTGGCTGCGCGTGTCATAATAGGCTCTGAGCCTTTATATAACTGTGCACAGCAGCAGCCACCTTCAGTCTGCTGCTGGACAGCCAGCAGCAGCAGCAGCAGGAGAGGTATGTAATCAGGAGCCCTCCTGCTAAGGGTAGACAGCTGCTCGTTCCACCCCACCCCCCGCCTTAATTGGTTCTCCTCCCTTCCAACGGTGTTGAGGCGGGTGGGAACAGCAGGGGGTGAAGGTGCTGTGTTTAAAGAGGTGGAGTTATGCAGATCTAAAACGCGTGGATTGCAGCAGCAGCAAGCCGAAAAGTGCAGGCATGTAAGGGATCTAGAGGTTGACAACATGTCTTCTTAACGGGAGTCCAGGAGCTCATCTCCACAAATGGACTTTTTAGGATCCTTGGGTGGCTCCGTAGTTTGAAACCAATTCTGGTTATCGCTTCTCGGCCTTTTGGCTAAGATCAAGTGTAGTATCTGTTCTTATCAGTTTAATATCTGATACGTCCCCTATCTGGGGACCATATATTAAATGGATTTTTAGAACAGGGAGATGGAAAAAGAGCTTGCTCTGTCCACTCCACGCATTGACCTGGTATTGCAGTATCTCCAGGACCGGTGCACCCCTTCTTTAATGCAGTTTCTAAAATCAGAAAGAATTGAATTCAATGTTTTTTGTTCATTTTGCTTGTTTGTCGGATTTTGGGATGGACTCTTTGGCTCTGCTTTTCTTCTCCTCATTGGATTTTTCATGTTCAAAGTTGCAGAAGCCAGATTACAAGCTCATTTTGGTTCAACTTCAGCAACTGTGCATTGCATTGCCATGTAATGTGATGCAATGCTATCTTTCTAGCTCTCCCTTTCTACTTCCTTTTGGATAAACAGACATATTAGGCAAGCATTTTGGAGCTTTCACCTAAATAACTACAGGTGGTGAGATAAGCTGCACAATATAATTGACCTTTCAGTATATTGTTGCACACACACCATCTATTTAGCAAATGCCCTTGTTATCAACAGCAGCCTTTTAAACTCACCCGAGCTAACAGGTATGTGCGCTGGTTACACTGCTGCGCTTAAAATTTCTTTTTTGGTTTGCTACAATGCCTTTTCTGAAACGTTGTCTCCTTCTGCTGGAACACTGACTTCTTTCATTTAATGCCTGCAGACTATAAAAGAGAACCCAACCCAAAAAGTTTGGTTGATTAGTCTGTGGCATTCTGTTAAACTGTTGCTTATGGCGGTCTCTGTGAGCTTCTCAGCGACATTCAGCCAGCCAGGTATCCTGCCTGCAGTAGATGGAATGTGGCAATGGAACGCTGGCTGCGCGTGTCATAATAGGCTCTGAGCCTTTATATAACTGTGCACAGCAGCAGCCACCTTCAGTCTGCTGCTGGACAGCCAGCAGCAGCAGCAGCAGGAGAGGTATGTAATCAGGAGCCCTCCTGCTAAGGGTAGACAGCTGCTCGTTCCACCCCACCCCCCGCCTTAATTGGTTCTCCTCCCTTCCAACGGTGTTGAGGCGGGTGGGAACAGCAGGGGGTGAAGGTGCTGTGTTTAAAGAGGTGGAGTTATGCAGATCTAAAACGCGTGGATTGCAGCAGCAGCAAGCCGAAAAGTGCAGGCATGTAAGGGATCTAGAGGTTGACAACATGTCTTCTTAACGGGAGTCCAGGAGCTCATCTCCACAAATGGACTTTTTAGGATCCTTGGGTGGCTCCGTAGTTTGAAACCAATTCTGGTTATCGCTTCTCGGCCTTTTGGCTAAGATCAAGTGTAGTATCTGTTCTTATCAGTTTAATATCTGATACGTCCCCTATCTGGGGACCATATATTAAATGGATTTTTAGAACAGGGAGATGGAAAAAGAGCTTGCTCTGTCCACTCCACGCATTGACCTGGTATTGCAGTATCTCCAGGACCGGTGCACCCCTTCTTTAATGCAGTTTCTAAAATCAGAAAGAATTGAATTCAATGTTTTTTGTTCATTTTGCTTGTTTGTCGGATTTTGGGATGGACTCTTTGGCTCTGCTTTTCTTCTCCTCATTGGATTTTTCATGTTCAAAGTTGCAGAAGCCAGATTACAAGCTCATTTTGGTTCAACTTCAGCAACTGTGCATTGCATTGCCATGTAATGTGATGCAATGCTATCTTTCTAGCTCTCCCTTTCTACTTCCTTTTGGATAAACAGACATATTAGGCAAGCATTTTGGAGCTTTCACCTAAATAACTACAGGTGGTGAGATAAGCTGCACAATATAATTGACCTTTCAGTATATTGTTGCACACACACCATCTATTTAGCAAATGCCCTTGTTATCAACAGCAGCCTTTTAAACTCACCCGAGCTAACAGGTATGTGCGCTGGTTACACTGCTGCGCTTAAAATTTCTTTTTTGGTTTGCTACAATGCCTTTTCTGAAACGTTGTCTCCTTCTGCTGGAACACTGACTTCTTTCATTTAATGCCTGCAGACTATAAAAGAGAACCCAACCCAAAAAGTTTGGTTGATTAGTCTGTGGCATTCTGTTAAACTGTTGCTTATGGCGGTCTCTGTGAGCTTCTCAGCGACATTCAGCCAGCCAGGTATCCTGCCTGCAGTAGATGGAATGTGGCAATGGAACGCTGGCTGCGCGTGTCATAATAGGCTCTGAGCCTTTATATAACTGTGCACAGCAGCAGCCACCTTCAGTCTGCTGCTGGACAGCCAGCAGCAGCAGCAGCAGGAGAGGTATGTAATCAGGAGCCCTCCTGCTAAGGGTAGACAGCTGCTCGTTCCACCCCACCCCCCGCCTTAATTGGTTCTCCTCCCTTCCAACGGTGTTGAGGCGGGTGGGAACAGCAGGGGGTGAAGGTGCTGTGTTTAAAGAGGTGGAGTTATGCAGATCTAAAACGCGTGGATTGCAGCAGCAGCAAGCCGAAAAGTGCAGGCATGTAAGGGATCTAGAGGTTGACAACATGTCTTCTTAACGGGAGTCCAGGAGCTCATCTCCACAAATGGACTTTTTAGGATCCTTGGGTGGCTCCGTAGTTTGAAACCAATTCTGGTTATCGCTTCTCGGCCTTTTGGCTAAGATCAAGTGTAGTATCTGTTCTTATCAGTTTAATATCTGATACGTCCCCTATCTGGGGACCATATATTAAATGGATTTTTAGAACAGGGAGATGGAAAAAGAGCTTGCTCTGTCCACTCCACGCATTGACCTGGTATTGCAGTATCTCCAGGACCGGTGCACCCCTTCTTTAATGCAGTTTCTAAAATCAGAAAGAATTGAATTCAATGTTTTTTGTTCATTTTGCTTGTTTGTCGGATTTTGGGATGGACTCTTTGGCTCTGCTTTTCTTCTCCTCATTGGATTTTTCATGTTCAAAGTTGCAGAAGCCAGATTACAAGCTCATTTTGGTTCAACTTCAGCAACTGTGCATTGCATTGCCATGTAATGTGATGCAATGCTATCTTTCTAGCTCTCCCTTTCTACTTCCTTTTGGATAAACAGACATATTAGGCAAGCATTTTGGAGCTTTCACCTAAATAACTACAGGTGGTGAGATAAGCTGCACAATATAATTGACCTTTCAGTATATTGTTGCACACACACCATCTATTTAGCAAATGCCCTTGTTATCAACAGCAGCCTTTTAAACTCACCCGAGCTAACAGGTATGTGCGCTGGTTACACTGCTGCGCTTAAAATTTCTTTTTTGGTTTGCTACAATGCCTTTTCTGAAACGTTGTCTCCTTCTGCTGGAACACTGACTTCTTTCATTTAATGCCTGCAGACTATAAAAGAGAACCCAACCCAAAAAGTTTGGTTGATTAGTCTGTGGCATTCTGTTAAACTGTTGCTTATGGCGGTCTCTGTGAGCTTCTCAGCGACATTCAGCCAGCCAGGTATCCTGCCTGCAGTAGATGGAATGTGGCAATGGAACGCTGGCTGCGCGTGTCATAATAGGCTCTGAGCCTTTATATAACTGTGCACAGCAGCAGCCACCTTCAGTCTGCTGCTGGACAGCCAGCAGCAGCAGCAGCAGGAGAGGTATGTAATCAGGAGCCCTCCTGCTAAGGGTAGACAGCTGCTCGTTCCACCCCACCCCCCGCCTTAATTGGTTCTCCTCCCTTCCAACGGTGTTGAGGCGGGTGGGAACAGCAGGGGGTGAAGGTGCTGTGTTTAAAGAGGTGGAGTTATGCAGATCTAAAACGCGTGGATTGCAGCAGCAGCAAGCCGAAAAGTGCAGGCATGTAAGGGATCTAGAGGTTGACAACATGTCTTCTTAACGGGAGTCCAGGAGCTCATCTCCACAAATGGACTTTTTAGGATCCTTGGGTGGCTCCGTAGTTTGAAACCAATTCTGGTTATCGCTTCTCGGCCTTTTGGCTAAGATCAAGTGTAGTATCTGTTCTTATCAGTTTAATATCTGATACGTCCCCTATCTGGGGACCATATATTAAATGGATTTTTAGAACAGGGAGATGGAAAAAGAGCTTGCTCTGTCCACTCCACGCATTGACCTGGTATTGCAGTATCTCCAGGACCGGTGCACCCCTTCTTTAATGCAGTTTCTAAAATCAGAAAGAATTGAATTCAATGTTTTTTGTTCATTTTGCTTGTTTGTCGGATTTTGGGATGGACTCTTTGGCTCTGCTTTTCTTCTCCTCATTGGATTTTTCATGTTCAAAGTTGCAGAAGCCAGATTACAAGCTCATTTTGGTTCAACTTCAGCAACTGTGCATTGCATTGCCATGTAATGTGATGCAATGCTATCTTTCTAGCTCTCCCTTTCTACTTCCTTTTGGATAAACAGACATATTAGGCAAGCATTTTGGAGCTTTCACCTAAATAACTACAGGTGGTGAGATAAGCTGCACAATATAATTGACCTTTCAGTATATTGTTGCACACACACCATCTATTTAGCAAATGCCCTTGTTATCAACAGCAGCCTTTTAAACTCACCCGAGCTAACAGGTATGTGCGCTGGTTACACTGCTGCGCTTAAAATTTCTTTTTTGGTTTGCTACAATGCCTTTTCTGAAACGTTGTCTCCTTCTGCTGGAACACTGACTTCTTTCATTTAATGCCTGCAGACTATAAAAGAGAACCCAACCCAAAAAGTTTGGTTGATTAGTCTGTGGCATTCTGTTAAACTGTTGCTTATGGCGGTCTCTGTGAGCTTCTCAGCGACATTCAGCCAGCCAGGTATCCTGCCTGCAGTAGATGGAATGTGGCAATGGAACGCTGGCTGCGCGTGTCATAATAGGCTCTGAGCCTTTATATAACTGTGCACAGCAGCAGCCACCTTCAGTCTGCTGCTGGACAGCCAGCAGCAGCAGCAGCAGGAGAGGTATGTAATCAGGAGCCCTCCTGCTAAGGGTAGACAGCTGCTCGTTCCACCCCACCCCCCGCCTTAATTGGTTCTCCTCCCTTCCAACGGTGTTGAGGCGGGTGGGAACAGCAGGGGGTGAAGGTGCTGTGTTTAAAGAGGTGGAGTTATGCAGATCTAAAACGCGTGGATTGCAGCAGCAGCAAGCCGAAAAGTGCAGGCATGTAAGGGATCTAGAGGTTGACAACATGTCTTCTTAACGGGAGTCCAGGAGCTCATCTCCACAAATGGACTTTTTAGGATCCTTGGGTGGCTCCGTAGTTTGAAACCAATTCTGGTTATCGCTTCTCGGCCTTTTGGCTAAGATCAAGTGTAGTATCTGTTCTTATCAGTTTAATATCTGATACGTCCCCTATCTGGGGACCATATATTAAATGGATTTTTAGAACAGGGAGATGGAAAAAGAGCTTGCTCTGTCCACTCCACGCATTGACCTGGTATTGCAGTATCTCCAGGACCGGTGCACCCCTTCTTTAATGCAGTTTCTAAAATCAGAAAGAATTGAATTCAATGTTTTTTGTTCATTTTGCTTGTTTGTCGGATTTTGGGATGGACTCTTTGGCTCTGCTTTTCTTCTCCTCATTGGATTTTTCATGTTCAAAGTTGCAGAAGCCAGATTACAAGCTCATTTTGGTTCAACTTCAGCAACTGTGCATTGCATTGCCATGTAATGTGATGCAATGCTATCTTTCTAGCTCTCCCTTTCTACTTCCTTTTGGATAAACAGACATATTAGGCAAGCATTTTGGAGCTTTCACCTAAATAACTACAGGTGGTGAGATAAGCTGCACAATATAATTGACCTTTCAGTATATTGTTGCACACACACCATCTATTTAGCAAATGCCCTTGTTATCAACAGCAGCCTTTTAAACTCACCCGAGCTAACAGGTATGTGCGCTGGTTACACTGCTGCGCTTAAAATTTCTTTTTTGGTTTGCTACAATGCCTTTTCTGAAACGTTGTCTCCTTCTGCTGGAACACTGACTTCTTTCATTTAATGCCTGCAGACTATAAAAGAGAACCCAACCCAAAAAGTTTGGTTGATTAGTCTGTGGCATTCTGTTAAACTGTTGCTTATGGCGGTCTCTGTGAGCTTCTCAGCGACATTCAGCCAGCCAGGTATCCTGCCTGCAGTAGATGGAATGTGGCAATGGAACGCTGGCTGCGCGTGTCATAATAGGCTCTGAGCCTTTATATAACTGTGCACAGCAGCAGCCACCTTCAGTCTGCTGCTGGACAGCCAGCAGCAGCAGCAGCAGGAGAGGTATGTAATCAGGAGCCCTCCTGCTAAGGGTAGACAGCTGCTCGTTCCACCCCACCCCCCGCCTTAATTGGTTCTCCTCCCTTCCAACGGTGTTGAGGCGGGTGGGAACAGCAGGGGGTGAAGGTGCTGTGTTTAAAGAGGTGGAGTTATGCAGATCTAAAACGCGTGGATTGCAGCAGCAGCAAGCCGAAAAGTGCAGGCATGTAAGGGATCTAGAGGTTGACAACATGTCTTCTTAACGGGAGTCCAGGAGCTCATCTCCACAAATGGACTTTTTAGGATCCTTGGGTGGCTCCGTAGTTTGAAACCAATTCTGGTTATCGCTTCTCGGCCTTTTGGCTAAGATCAAGTGTAGTATCTGTTCTTATCAGTTTAATATCTGATACGTCCCCTATCTGGGGACCATATATTAAATGGATTTTTAGAACAGGGAGATGGAAAAAGAGCTTGCTCTGTCCACTCCACGCATTGACCTGGTATTGCAGTATCTCCAGGACCGGTGCACCCCTTCTTTAATGCAGTTTCTAAAATCAGAAAGAATTGAATTCAATGTTTTTTGTTCATTTTGCTTGTTTGTCGGATTTTGGGATGGACTCTTTGGCTCTGCTTTTCTTCTCCTCATTGGATTTTTCATGTTCAAAGTTGCAGAAGCCAGATTACAAGCTCATTTTGGTTCAACTTCAGCAACTGTGCATTGCATTGCCATGTAATGTGATGCAATGCTATCTTTCTAGCTCTCCCTTTCTACTTCCTTTTGGATAAACAGACATATTAGGCAAGCATTTTGGAGCTTTCACCTAAATAACTACAGGTGGTGAGATAAGCTGCACAATATAATTGACCTTTCAGTATATTGTTGCACACACACCATCTATTTAGCAAATGCCCTTGTTATCAACAGCAGCCTTTTAAACTCACCCGAGCTAACAGGTATGTGCGCTGGTTACACTGCTGCGCTTAAAATTTCTTTTTTGGTTTGCTACAATGCCTTTTCTGAAACGTTGTCTCCTTCTGCTGGAACACTGACTTCTTTCATTTAATGCCTGCAGACTATAAAAGAGAACCCAACCCAAAAAGTTTGGTTGATTAGTCTGTGGCATTCTGTTAAACTGTTGCTTATGGCGGTCTCTGTGAGCTTCTCAGCGACATTCAGCCAGCCAGGTATCCTGCCTGCAGTAGATGGAATGTGGCAATGGAACGCTGGCTGCGCGTGTCATAATAGGCTCTGAGCCTTTATATAACTGTGCACAGCAGCAGCCACCTTCAGTCTGCTGCTGGACAGCCAGCAGCAGCAGCAGCAGGAGAGGTATGTAATCAGGAGCCCTCCTGCTAAGGGTAGACAGCTGCTCGTTCCACCCCACCCCCCGCCTTAATTGGTTCTCCTCCCTTCCAACGGTGTTGAGGCGGGTGGGAACAGCAGGGGGTGAAGGTGCTGTGTTTAAAGAGGTGGAGTTATGCAGATCTAAAACGCGTGGATTGCAGCAGCAGCAAGCCGAAAAGTGCAGGCATGTAAGGGATCTAGAGGTTGACAACATGTCTTCTTAACGGGAGTCCAGGAGCTCATCTCCACAAATGGACTTTTTAGGATCCTTGGGTGGCTCCGTAGTTTGAAACCAATTCTGGTTATCGCTTCTCGGCCTTTTGGCTAAGATCAAGTGTAGTATCTGTTCTTATCAGTTTAATATCTGATACGTCCCCTATCTGGGGACCATATATTAAATGGATTTTTAGAACAGGGAGATGGAAAAAGAGCTTGCTCTGTCCACTCCACGCATTGACCTGGTATTGCAGTATCTCCAGGACCGGTGCACCCCTTCTTTAATGCAGTTTCTAAAATCAGAAAGAATTGAATTCAATGTTTTTTGTTCATTTTGCTTGTTTGTCGGATTTTGGGATGGACTCTTTGGCTCTGCTTTTCTTCTCCTCATTGGATTTTTCATGTTCAAAGTTGCAGAAGCCAGATTACAAGCTCATTTTGGTTCAACTTCAGCAACTGTGCATTGCATTGCCATGTAATGTGATGCAATGCTATCTTTCTAGCTCTCCCTTTCTACTTCCTTTTGGATAAACAGACATATTAGGCAAGCATTTTGGAGCTTTCACCTAAATAACTACAGGTGGTGAGATAAGCTGCACAATATAATTGACCTTTCAGTATATTGTTGCACACACACCATCTATTTAGCAAATGCCCTTGTTATCAACAGCAGCCTTTTAAACTCACCCGAGCTAACAGGTATGTGCGCTGGTTACACTGCTGCGCTTAAAATTTCTTTTTTGGTTTGCTACAATGCCTTTTCTGAAACGTTGTCTCCTTCTGCTGGAACACTGACTTCTTTCATTTAATGCCTGCAGACTATAAAAGAGAACCCAACCCAAAAAGTTTGGTTGATTAGTCTGTGGCATTCTGTTAAACTGTTGCTTATGGCGGTCTCTGTGAGCTTCTCAGCGACATTCAGCCAGCCAGGTATCCTGCCTGCAGTAGATGGAATGTGGCAATGGAACGCTGGCTGCGCGTGTCATAATAGGCTCTGAGCCTTTATATAACTGTGCACAGCAGCAGCCACCTTCAGTCTGCTGCTGGACAGCCAGCAGCAGCAGCAGCAGGAGAGGTATGTAATCAGGAGCCCTCCTGCTAAGGGTAGACAGCTGCTCGTTCCACCCCACCCCCCGCCTTAATTGGTTCTCCTCCCTTCCAACGGTGTTGAGGCGGGTGGGAACAGCAGGGGGTGAAGGTGCTGTGTTTAAAGAGGTGGAGTTATGCAGATCTAAAACGCGTGGATTGCAGCAGCAGCAAGCCGAAAAGTGCAGGCATGTAAGGGATCTAGAGGTTGACAACATGTCTTCTTAACGGGAGTCCAGGAGCTCATCTCCACAAATGGACTTTTTAGGATCCTTGGGTGGCTCCGTAGTTTGAAACCAATTCTGGTTATCGCTTCTCGGCCTTTTGGCTAAGATCAAGTGTAGTATCTTTTGAAAAGGCAGTTTTGTCCTTGGGCTGCCCTAGTAAATTGATGCATATTACACACTGGTTTGGTGCACTTGTTAGTACGCCAGGTGGCTCATAGAGTTTTCTGATGGAAAACATGGCCCTCCAGGATCGAAGTCACTAGGCTGGGTAAGTGTGAGGGCTTTGGAGCAATGTGCCCCAGGAGTAGGCGCCCTGGTGGGAGTCCAAGCTTACTGGGACTGGGAACCCCAGAAAGACTTGGCTTCGTAGCACGCCGCACCTTTGCCAATCATACTTTCTGAGCAACCCCCCCTATTCCTGGCCTCCGGGCTAGGAAGGGGAATTTTTATAAACCCGGTCGGAGGTCCGGTCAGCTTTGGGCTGAGAAACCAACACAGGCTCCAGCTCCACTAGGGTGGCAGCCTAGATGGAAGCTGGGAGCACGAAAACGGCTCTTCTCCGGCTTCGGCTAGGGAGAGCATCGGAGATCCCTGACCCTCGCTGTGGCCTTCTGGCTCGGAGGGATGGGGATGGTTTATTGGGGACCCTCTCCTCCGGGAAGGGTCCACATGAATCCTCGCCTCGTGCGCTGTTTTGGTGTGACTTCGGTCACATTTTTCAGTGCCTTGGATGCAGCTTCAATCAAAAATCTGTTCTTATCAGTTTAATATCTGATACGTCCCCTATCTGGGGACCATATATTAAATGGATTTTTAGAACAGGGAGATGGAAAAAGAGCTTGCTCTGTCCACTCCACGCATTGACCTGGTATTGCAGTATCTCCAGGACCGGTGCACCCCTTCTTTAATGCAGTTTCTAAAATCAGAAAGAATTGAATTCAATGTTTTTTGTTCATTTTGCTTGTTTGTCGGATTTTGGGATGGACTCTTTGGCTCTGCTTTTCTTCTCCTCATTGGATTTTTCATGTTCAAAGTTGCAGAAGCCAGATTACAAGCTCATTTTGGTTCAACTTCAGCAACTGTGCATTGCATTGCCATGTAATGTGATGCAATGCTATCTTTCTAGCTCTCCCTTTCTACTTCCTTTTGGATAAACAGACATATTAGGCAAGCATTTTGGAGCTTTCACCTAAATAACTACAGGTGGTGAGATAAGCTGCACAATATAATTGACCTTTCAGTATATTGTTGCACACACACCATCTATTTAGCAAATGCCCTTGTTATCAACAGCAGCCTTTTAAACTCACCCGAGCTAACAGGTATGTGCGCTGGTTACACTGCTGCGCTTAAAATTTCTTTTTTGGTTTGCTACAATGCCTTTTCTGAAACGTTGTCTCCTTCTGCTGGAACACTGACTTCTTTCATTTAATGCCTGCAGACTATAAAAGAGAACCCAACCCAAAAAGTTTGGTTGATTAGTCTGTGGCATTCTGTTAAACTGTTGCTTATGGCGGTCTCTGTGAGCTTCTCAGCGACATTCAGCCAGCCAGGTATCCTGCCTGCAGTAGATGGAATGTGGCAATGGAACGCTGGCTGCGCGTGTCATAATAGGCTCTGAGCCTTTATATAACTGTGCACAGCAGCAGCCACCTTCAGTCTGCTGCTGGACAGCCAGCAGCAGCAGCAGCAGGAGAGGTATGTAATCAGGAGCCCTCCTGCTAAGGGTAGACAGCTGCTCGTTCCACCCCACCCCCCGCCTTAATTGGTTCTCCTCCCTTCCAACGGTGTTGAGGCGGGTGGGAACAGCAGGGGGTGAAGGTGCTGTGTTTAAAGAGGTGGAGTTATGCAGATCTAAAACGCGTGGATTGCAGCAGCAGCAAGCCGAAAAGTGCAGGCATGTAAGGGATCTAGAGGTTGACAACATGTCTTCTTAACGGGAGTCCAGGAGCTCATCTCCACAAATGGACTTTTTAGGATCCTTGGGTGGCTCCGTAGTTTGAAACCAATTCTGGTTATCGCTTCTCGGCCTTTTGGCTAAGATCAAGTGTAGTATCTGTTCTTATCAGTTTAATATCTGATACGTCCCCTATCTGGGGACCATATATTAAATGGATTTTTAGAACAGGGAGATGGAAAAAGAGCTTGCTCTGTCCACTCCACGCATTGACCTGGTATTGCAGTATCTCCAGGACCGGTGCACCCCTTCTTTAATGCAGTTTCTAAAATCAGAAAGAATTGAATTCAATGTTTTTTGTTCATTTTGCTTGTTTGTCGGATTTTGGGATGGACTCTTTGGCTCTGCTTTTCTTCTCCTCATTGGATTTTTCATGTTCAAAGTTGCAGAAGCCAGATTACAAGCTCATTTTGGTTCAACTTCAGCAACTGTGCATTGCATTGCCATGTAATGTGATGCAATGCTATCTTTCTAGCTCTCCCTTTCTACTTCCTTTTGGATAAACAGACATATTAGGCAAGCATTTTGGAGCTTTCACCTAAATAACTACAGGTGGTGAGATAAGCTGCACAATATAATTGACCTTTCAGTATATTGTTGCACACACACCATCTATTTAGCAAATGCCCTTGTTATCAACAGCAGCCTTTTAAACTCACCCGAGCTAACAGGTATGTGCGCTGGTTACACTGCTGCGCTTAAAATTTCTTTTTTGGTTTGCTACAATGCCTTTTCTGAAACGTTGTCTCCTTCTGCTGGAACACTGACTTCTTTCATTTAATGCCTGCAGACTATAAAAGAGAACCCAACCCAAAAAGTTTGGTTGATTAGTCTGTGGCATTCTGTTAAACTGTTGCTTATGGCGGTCTCTGTGAGCTTCTCAGCGACATTCAGCCAGCCAGGTATCCTGCCTGCAGTAGATGGAATGTGGCAATGGAACGCTGGCTGCGCGTGTCATAATAGGCTCTGAGCCTTTATATAACTGTGCACAGCAGCAGCCACCTTCAGTCTGCTGCTGGACAGCCAGCAGCAGCAGCAGCAGGAGAGGTATGTAATCAGGAGCCCTCCTGCTAAGGGTAGACAGCTGCTCGTTCCACCCCACCCCCCGCCTTAATTGGTTCTCCTCCCTTCCAACGGTGTTGAGGCGGGTGGGAACAGCAGGGGGTGAAGGTGCTGTGTTTAAAGAGGTGGAGTTATGCAGATCTAAAACGCGTGGATTGCAGCAGCAGCAAGCCGAAAAGTGCAGGCATGTAAGGGATCTAGAGGTTGACAACATGTCTTCTTAACGGGAGTCCAGGAGCTCATCTCCACAAATGGACTTTTTAGGATCCTTGGGTGGCTCCGTAGTTTGAAACCAATTCTGGTTATCGCTTCTCGGCCTTTTGGCTAAGATCAAGTGTAGTATCTGTTCTTATCAGTTTAATATCTGATACGTCCCCTATCTGGGGACCATATATTAAATGGATTTTTAGAACAGGGAGATGGAAAAAGAGCTTGCTCTGTCCACTCCACGCATTGACCTGGTATTGCAGTATCTCCAGGACCGGTGCACCCCTTCTTTAATGCAGTTTCTAAAATCAGAAAGAATTGAATTCAATGTTTTTTGTTCATTTTGCTTGTTTGTCGGATTTTGGGATGGACTCTTTGGCTCTGCTTTTCTTCTCCTCATTGGATTTTTCATGTTCAAAGTTGCAGAAGCCAGATTACAAGCTCATTTTGGTTCAACTTCAGCAACTGTGCATTGCATTGCCATGTAATGTGATGCAATGCTATCTTTCTAGCTCTCCCTTTCTACTTCCTTTTGGATAAACAGACATATTAGGCAAGCATTTTGGAGCTTTCACCTAAATAACTACAGGTGGTGAGATAAGCTGCACAATATAATTGACCTTTCAGTATATTGTTGCACACACACCATCTATTTAGCAAATGCCCTTGTTATCAACAGCAGCCTTTTAAACTCACCCGAGCTAACAGGTATGTGCGCTGGTTACACTGCTGCGCTTAAAATTTCTTTTTTGGTTTGCTACAATGCCTTTTCTGAAACGTTGTCTCCTTCTGCTGGAACACTGACTTCTTTCATTTAATGCCTGCAGACTATAAAAGAGAACCCAACCCAAAAAGTTTGGTTGATTAGTCTGTGGCATTCTGTTAAACTGTTGCTTATGGCGGTCTCTGTGAGCTTCTCAGCGACATTCAGCCAGCCAGGTATCCTGCCTGCAGTAGATGGAATGTGGCAATGGAACGCTGGCTGCGCGTGTCATAATAGGCTCTGAGCCTTTATATAACTGTGCACAGCAGCAGCCACCTTCAGTCTGCTGCTGGACAGCCAGCAGCAGCAGCAGCAGGAGAGGTATGTAATCAGGAGCCCTCCTGCTAAGGGTAGACAGCTGCTCGTTCCACCCCACCCCCCGCCTTAATTGGTTCTCCTCCCTTCCAACGGTGTTGAGGCAGGTGGGAACAGCAGGGGGTGAAGGTGCTGTGTTTAAAGAGGTGGAGTTATGCAGATCTAAAACGCGTGGATTGCAGCAGCAGCAAGCCGAAAAGTGCAGGCATGTAAGGGATCTAGAGGTTGACAACATGTCTTCTTAACGGGAGTCCAGGAGCTCATCTCCACAAATGGACTTTTTAGGATCCTTGGGTGGCTCCGTAGTTTGAAACCAATTCTGGTTATCGCTTCTCGGCCTTTTGGCTAAGATCAAGTGTAGTATCTTTTGAAAAGGCGGTTTTGGATGTTGGCCGCCCTAGTAGATTGATACATTATGCACACTGGGGTTTAGGCGCTTGTTAGTACGCCAGGTGGCTAATATAGTCATCTGGTGGAAAGCATGGCCCCCCAGGATCGACGCCATTGGGCCGGGGAAGATCGAAAGCCCGAAGTGTGAAGTGCCCCAGGAGTGGTGACCCTGGGGTGCCTTAACTCACTGGGATTGGGAACCCCACTTGAGTGTATGGCACATTTGCACAAGCACTTCAAATTTTCTTTCTTCGCACACACCCTTATTCCGGGCCTTCTGGCCTTAGGATGGGGAATTTTTCAATTCCCGGTCGAAGGTCCGGGCAGTATTATACTGTGAAACCTTCACTATTTATTTAATTTCTTTGTCACTGTGTGTCCACTTATTCACGTGTGTCACGTCCTACTAGGATTTTGTCGGGATGCGGTTCCCTTACGGGTTCCTCTCTTGGCAGGTCTAGGGGGGGAGTGTGTGGCCATCAGGTTCCGCTCCCCCCTGAACCCCCCTGGCTCTCCTCTTTCGGGAGGAGAGCGTTGTTGGCTCCCCTCTTCCGGGAGGGGAGCACAGTCTTTGGCTCCCAGTGCCTTGCTCGGGTGAGAACTCGGGCAGGTGCTGGGGGTAAGATTGGGTCGCCTCTGGCTTCGGCTGGAGGTGGCTTTTTGTCCCTGTTCCTCGCTGTGGCCTTTTGGCTCGGAGGGACGGGGAATGGTTTGGGGGACCCTTCTCCTTTTGGAGAGGGTTTCAAGAAGACCAGCATCCTAGTGCACTTTTTTTGTGGCACTTGTCACTTTTTTAAGCGCACTCGGGTTTTGTACACGAATTCGGGCTTTCAAAAGAAAAAAAATCTGTTCTTATCAGTTTAATATCTGATACGTCCCCTATCTGGGGACCATATATTAAATGGATTTTTAGAACAGGGAGATGGAAAAAGAGCTTGCTCTGTCCACTCCACGCATTGACCTGGTATTGCAGTATCTCCAGGACCGGTGCACCCCTTCTTTAATGCAGTTTCTAAAATCAGAAAGAATTGAATTCAATGTTTTTTGTTCATTTTGCTTGTTTGTCGGATTTTGGGATGGACTCTTTGGCTCTGCTTTTCTTCTCCTCATTGGATTTTTCATGTTCAAAGTTGCAGAAGCCAGATTACAAGCTCATTTTGGTTCAACTTCAGCAACTGTGCATTGCATTGCCATGTAATGTGATGCAATGCTATCTTTCTAGCTCTCCCTTTCTACTTCCTTTTGGATAAACAGACATATTAGGCAAGCATTTTGGAGCTTTCACCTAAATAACTACAGGTGGTGAGATAAGCTGCACAATATAATTGACCTTTCAGTATATTGTTGCACACACACCATCTATTTAGCAAATGCCCTTGTTATCAACAGCAGCCTTTTAAACTCACCCGAGCTAACAGGTATGTGCGCTGGTTACACTGCTGCGCTTAAAATTTCTTTTTTGGTTTGCTACAATGCCTTTTCTGAAACGTTGTCTCCTTCTGCTGGAACACTGACTTCTTTCATTTAATGCCTGCAGACTATAAAAGAGAACCCAACCCAAAAAGTTTGGTTGATTAGTCTGTGGCATTCTGTTAAACTGTTGCTTATGGCGGTCTCTGTGAGCTTCTCAGCGACATTCAGCCAGCCAGGTATCCTGCCTGCAGTAGATGGAATGTGGCAATGGAACGCTGGCTGCGCGTGTCATAATAGGCTCTGAGCCTTTATATAACTGTGCACAGCAGCAGCCACCTTCAGTCTGCTGCTGGACAGCCAGCAGCAGCAGCAGCAGGAGAGGTATGTAATCAGGAGCCCTCCTGCTAAGGGTAGACAGCTGCTCGTTCCACCCCACCCCCCGCCTTAATTGGTTCTCCTCCCTTCCAACGGTGTTGAGGCGGGTGGGAACAGCAGGGGGTGAAGGTGCTGTGTTTAAAGAGGTGGAGTTATGCAGATCTAAAACGCGTGGATTGCAGCAGCAGCAAGCCGAAAAGTGCAGGCATGTAAGGGATCTAGAGGTTGACAACATGTCTTCTTAACGGGAGTCCAGGAGCTCATCTCCACAAATGGACTTTTTAGGATCCTTGGGTGGCTCCGTAGTTTGAAACCAATTCTGGTTATCGCTTCTCGGCCTTTTGGCTAAGATCAAGTGTAGTATCTGTTCTTATCAGTTTAATATCTGATACGTCCCCTATCTGGGGACCATATATTAAATGGATTTTTAGAACAGGGAGATGGAAAAAGAGCTTGCTCTGTCCACTCCACGCATTGACCTGGTATTGCAGTATCTCCAGGACCGGTGCACCCCTTCTTTAATGCAGTTTCTAAAATCAGAAAGAATTGAATTCAATGTTTTTTGTTCATTTTGCTTGTTTGTCGGATTTTGGGATGGACTCTTTGGCTCTGCTTTTCTTCTCCTCATTGGATTTTTCATGTTCAAAGTTGCAGAAGCCAGATTACAAGCTCATTTTGGTTCAACTTCAGCAACTGTGCATTGCATTGCCATGTAATGTGATGCAATGCTATCTTTCTAGCTCTCCCTTTCTACTTCCTTTTGGATAAACAGACATATTAGGCAAGCATTTTGGAGCTTTCACCTAAATAACTACAGGTGGTGAGATAAGCTGCACAATATAATTGACCTTTCAGTATATTGTTGCACACACACCATCTATTTAGCAAATGCCCTTGTTATCAACAGCAGCCTTTTAAACTCACCCGAGCTAACAGGTATGTGCGCTGGTTACACTGCTGCGCTTAAAATTTCTTTTTTGGTTTGCTACAATGCCTTTTCTGAAACGTTGTCTCCTTCTGCTGGAACACTGACTTCTTTCATTTAATGCCTGCAGACTATAAAAGAGAACCCAACCCAAAAAGTTTGGTTGATTAGTCTGTGGCATTCTGTTAAACTGTTGCTTATGGCGGTCTCTGTGAGCTTCTCAGCGACATTCAGCCAGCCAGGTATCCTGCCTGCAGTAGATGGAATGTGGCAATGGAACGCTGGCTGCGCGTGTCATAATAGGCTCTGAGCCTTTATATAACTGTGCACAGCAGCAGCCACCTTCAGTCTGCTGCTGGACAGCCAGCAGCAGCAGCAGCAGGAGAGGTATGTAATCAGGAGCCCTCCTGCTAAGGGTAGACAGCTGCTCGTTCCACCCCACCCCCCGCCTTAATTGGTTCTCCTCCCTTCCAACGGTGTTGAGGCGGGTGGGAACAGCAGGGGGTGAAGGTGCTGTGTTTAAAGAGGTGGAGTTATGCAGATCTAAAACGCGTGGATTGCAGCAGCAGCAAGCCGAAAAGTGCAGGCATGTAAGGGATCTAGAGGTTGACAACATGTCTTCTTAACGGGAGTCCAGGAGCTCATCTCCACAAATGGACTTTTTAGGATCCTTGGGTGGCTCCGTAGTTTGAAACCAATTCTGGTTATCGCTTCTCGGCCTTTTGGCTAAGATCAAGTGTAGTATCTGTTCTTATCAGTTTAATATCTGATACGTCCCCTATCTGGGGACCATATATTAAATGGATTTTTAGAACAGGGAGATGGAAAAAGAGCTTGCTCTGTCCACTCCACGCATTGACCTGGTATTGCAGTATCTCCAGGACCGGTGCACCCCTTCTTTAATGCAGTTTCTAAAATCAGAAAGAATTGAATTCAATGTTTTTTGTTCATTTTGCTTGTTTGTCGGATTTTGGGATGGACTCTTTGGCTCTGCTTTTCTTCTCCTCATTGGATTTTTCATGTTCAAAGTTGCAGAAGCCAGATTACAAGCTCATTTTGGTTCAACTTCAGCAACTGTGCATTGCATTGCCATGTAATGTGATGCAATGCTATCTTTCTAGCTCTCCCTTTCTACTTCCTTTTGGATAAACAGACATATTAGGCAAGCATTTTGGAGCTTTCACCTAAATAACTACAGGTGGTGAGATAAGCTGCACAATATAATTGACCTTTCAGTATATTGTTGCACACACACCATCTATTTAGCAAATGCCCTTGTTATCAACAGCAGCCTTTTAAACTCACCCGAGCTAACAGGTATGTGCGCTGGTTACACTGCTGCGCTTAAAATTTCTTTTTTGGTTTGCTACAATGCCTTTTCTGAAACGTTGTCTCCTTCTGCTGGAACACTGACTTCTTTCATTTAATGCCTGCAGACTATAAAAGAGAACCCAACCCAAAAAGTTTGGTTGATTAGTCTGTGGCATTCTGTTAAACTGTTGCTTATGGCGGTCTCTGTGAGCTTCTCAGCGACATTCAGCCAGCCAGGTATCCTGCCTGCAGTAGATGGAATGTGGCAATGGAACGCTGGCTGCGCGTGTCATAATAGGCTCTGAGCCTTTATATAACTGTGCACAGCAGCAGCCACCTTCAGTCTGCTGCTGGACAGCCAGCAGCAGCAGCAGCAGGAGAGGTATGTAATCAGGAGCCCTCCTGCTAAGGGTAGACAGCTGCTCGTTCCACCCCACCCCCCGCCTTAATTGGTTCTCCTCCCTTCCAACGGTGTTGAGGCGGGTGGGAACAGCAGGGGGTGAAGGTGCTGTGTTTAAAGAGGTGGAGTTATGCAGATCTAAAACGCGTGGATTGCAGCAGCAGCAAGCCGAAAAGTGCAGGCATGTAAGGGATCTAGAGGTTGACAACATGTCTTCTTAACGGGAGTCCAGGAGCTCATCTCCACAAATGGACTTTTTAGGATCCTTGGGTGGCTCCGTAGTTTGAAACCAATTCTGGTTATCGCTTCTCGGCCTTTTGGCTAAGATCAAGTGTAGTATCTGTTCTTATCAGTTTAATATCTGATACGTCCCCTATCTGGGGACCATATATTAAATGGATTTTTAGAACAGGGAGATGGAAAAAGAGCTTGCTCTGTCCACTCCACGCATTGACCTGGTATTGCAGTATCTCCAGGACCGGTGCACCCCTTCTTTAATGCAGTTTCTAAAATCAGAAAGAATTGAATTCAATGTTTTTTGTTCATTTTGCTTGTTTGTCGGATTTTGGGATGGACTCTTTGGCTCTGCTTTTCTTCTCCTCATTGGATTTTTCATGTTCAAAGTTGCAGAAGCCAGATTACAAGCTCATTTTGGTTCAACTTCAGCAACTGTGCATTGCATTGCCATGTAATGTGATGCAATGCTATCTTTCTAGCTCTCCCTTTCTACTTCCTTTTGGATAAACAGACATATTAGGCAAGCATTTTGGAGCTTTCACCTAAATAACTACAGGTGGTGAGATAAGCTGCACAATATAATTGACCTTTCAGTATATTGTTGCACACACACCATCTATTTAGCAAATGCCCTTGTTATCAACAGCAGCCTTTTAAACTCACCCGAGCTAACAGGTATGTGCGCTGGTTACACTGCTGCGCTTAAAATTTCTTTTTTGGTTTGCTACAATGCCTTTTCTGAAACGTTGTCTCCTTCTGCTGGAACACTGACTTCTTTCATTTAATGCCTGCAGACTATAAAAGAGAACCCAACCCAAAAAGTTTGGTTGATTAGTCTGTGGCATTCTGTTAAACTGTTGCTTATGGCGGTCTCTGTGAGCTTCTCAGCGACATTCAGCCAGCCAGGTATCCTGCCTGCAGTAGATGGAATGTGGCAATGGAACGCTGGCTGCGCGTGTCATAATAGGCTCTGAGCCTTTATATAACTGTGCACAGCAGCAGCCACCTTCAGTCTGCTGCTGGACAGCCAGCAGCAGCAGCAGCAGGAGAGGTATGTAATCAGGAGCCCTCCTGCTAAGGGTAGACAGCTGCTCGTTCCACCCCACCCCCCGCCTTAATTGGTTCTCCTCCCTTCCAACGGTGTTGAGGCGGGTGGGAACAGCAGGGGGTGAAGGTGCTGTGTTTAAAGAGGTGGAGTTATGCAGATCTAAAACGCGTGGATTGCAGCAGCAGCAAGCCGAAAAGTGCAGGCATGTAAGGGATCTAGAGGTTGACAACATGTCTTCTTAACGGGAGTCCAGGAGCTCATCTCCACAAATGGACTTTTTAGGATCCTTGGGTGGCTCCGTAGTTTGAAACCAATTCTGGTTATCGCTTCTCGGCCTTTTGGCTAAGATCAAGTGTAGTATCTGTTCTTATCAGTTTAATATCTGATACGTCCCCTATCTGGGGACCATATATTAAATGGATTTTTAGAACAGGGAGATGGAAAAAGAGCTTGCTCTGTCCACTCCACGCATTGACCTGGTATTGCAGTATCTCCAGGACCGGTGCACCCCTTCTTTAATGCAGTTTCTAAAATCAGAAAGAATTGAATTCAATGTTTTTTGTTCATTTTGCTTGTTTGTTGGATTTTGGGATGGACTCTTTGGCTCTGCTTTTCTTCTCCTCATTGGATTTTTCATGTTCAAAGTTGCAGAAGCCAGATTACAAGCTCATTTTGGTTCAACTTCAGCAACTGTGCATTGCATTGCCATGTAATGTGATGCAATGCTATCTTTCTAGCTCTCCCTTTCTACTTCCTTTTGGATAAACAGACATATTAGGCAAGCATTTTGGAGCTTTCACCTAAATAACTACAGGTGGTGAGATAAGCTGCACAATATAATTGACCTTTCAGTATATTGTTGCACACACACCATCTATTTAGCAAATGCCCTTGTTATCAACAGCAGCCTTTTAAACTCACCCGAGCTAACAGGTATGTGCGCTGGTTACACTGCTGCGCTTAAAATTTCTTTTTTGGTTTGCTACAATGCCTTTTCTGAAACGTTGTCTCCTTCTGCTGGAACACTGACTTCTTTCATTTAATGCCTGCAGACTATAAAAGAGAACCCAACCCAAAAAGTTTGGTTGATTAGTCTGTGGCATTCTGTTAAACTGTTGCTTATGGCGGTCTCTGTGAGCTTCTCAGCGACATTCAGCCAGCCAGGTATCCTGCCTGCAGTAGATGGAATGTGGCAATGGAACGCTGGCTGCGCGTGTCATAATAGGCTCTGAGCCTTTATATAACTGTGCACAGCAGCAGCCACCTTCAGTCTGCTGCTGGACAGCCAGCAGCAGCAGCAGCAGGAGAGGTATGTAATCAGGAGCCCTCCTGCTAAGGGTAGACAGCTGCTCGTTCCACCCCACCCCCCGCCTTAATTGGTTCTCCTCCCTTCCAACGGTGTTGAGGCGGGTGGGAACAGCAGGGGGTGAAGGTGCTGTGTTTAAAGAGGTGGAGTTATGCAGATCTAAAACGCGTGGATTGCAGCAGCAGCAAGCCGAAAAGTGCAGGCATGTAAGGGATCTAGAGGTTGACAACATGTCTTCTTAACGGGAGTCCAGGAGCTCATCTCCACAAATGGACTTTTTAGGATCCTTGGGTGGCTCCGTAGTTTGAAACCAATTCTGGTTATCGCTTCTCGGCCTTTTGGCTAAGATCAAGTGTAGTATCTGTTCTTATCAGTTTAATATCTGATACGTCCCCTATCTGGGGACCATATATTAAATGGATTTTTAGAACAGGGAGATGGAAAAAGAGCTTGCTCTGTCCACTCCACGCATTGACCTGGTATTGCAGTATCTCCAGGACCGGTGCACCCCTTCTTTAATGCAGTTTCTAAAATCAGAAAGAATTGAATTCAATGTTTTTTGTTCATTTTGCTTGTTTGTCGGATTTTGGGATGGACTCTTTGGCTCTGCTTTTCTTCTCCTCATTGGATTTTTCATGTTCAAAGTTGCAGAAGCCAGATTACAAGCTCATTTTGGTTCAACTTCAGCAACTGTGCATTGCATTGCCATGTAATGTGATGCAATGCTATCTTTCTAGCTCTCCCTTTCTACTTCCTTTTGGATAAACAGACATATTAGGCAAGCATTTTGGAGCTTTCACCTAAATAACTACAGGTGGTGAGATAAGCTGCACAATATAATTGACCTTTCAGTATATTGTTGCACACACACCATCTATTTAGCAAATGCCCTTGTTATCAACAGCAGCCTTTTAAACTCACCCGAGCTAACAGGTATGTGCGCTGGTTACACTGCTGCGCTTAAAATTTCTTTTTTGGTTTGCTACAATGCCTTTTCTGAAACGTTGTCTCCTTCTGCTGGAACACTGACTTCTTTCATTTAATGCCTGCAGACTATAAAAGAGAACCCAACCCAAAAAGTTTGGTTGATTAGTCTGTGGCATTCTGTTAAACTGTTGCTTATGGCGGTCTCTGTGAGCTTCTCAGCGACATTCAGCCAGCCAGGTATCCTGCCTGCAGTAGATGGAATGTGGCAATGGAACGCTGGCTGCGCGTGTCATAATAGGCTCTGAGCCTTTATATAACTGTGCACAGCAGCAGCCACCTTCAGTCTGCTGCTGGACAGCCAGCAGCAGCAGCAGCAGGAGAGGTATGTAATCAGGAGCCCTCCTGCTAAGGGTAGACAGCTGCTCGTTCCACCCCACCCCCCGCCTTAATTGGTTCTCCTCCCTTCCAACGGTGTTGAGGCGGGTGGGAACAGCAGGGGGTGAAGGTGCTGTGTTTAAAGAGGTGGAGTTATGCAGATCTAAAACGCGTGGATTGCAGCAGCAGCAAGCCGAAAAGTGCAGGCATGTAAGGGATCTAGAGGTTGACAACATGTCTTCTTAACGGGAGTCCAGGAGCTCATCTCCACAAATGGACTTTTTAGGATCCTTGGGTGGCTCCGTAGTTTGAAACCAATTCTGGTTATCGCTTCTCGGCCTTTTGGCTAAGATCAAGTGTAGTATCTGTTCTTATCAGTTTAATATCTGATACGTCCCCTATCTGGGGACCATATATTAAATGGATTTTTAGAACAGGGAGATGGAAAAAGAGCTTGCTCTGTCCACTCCACGCATTGACCTGGTATTGCAGTATCTCCAGGACCGGTGCACCCCTTCTTTAATGCAGTTTCTAAAATCAGAAAGAATTGAATTCAATGTTTTTTGTTCATTTTGCTTGTTTGTCGGATTTTGGGATGGACTCTTTGGCTCTGCTTTTCTTCTCCTCATTGGATTTTTCATGTTCAAAGTTGCAGAAGCCAGATTACAAGCTCATTTTGGTTCAACTTCAGCAACTGTGCATTGCATTGCCATGTAATGTGATGCAATGCTATCTTTCTAGCTCTCCCTTTCTACTTCCTTTTGGATAAACAGACATATTAGGCAAGCATTTTGGAGCTTTCACCTAAATAACTACAGGTGGTGAGATAAGCTGCACAATATAATTGACCTTTCAGTATATTGTTGCACACACACCATCTATTTAGCAAATGCCCTTGTTATCAACAGCAGCCTTTTAAACTCACCCGAGCTAACAGGTATGTGCGCTGGTTACACTGCTGCGCTTAAAATTTCTTTTTTGGTTTGCTACAATGCCTTTTCTGAAACGTTGTCTCCTTCTGCTGGAACACTGACTTCTTTCATTTAATGCCTGCAGACTATAAAAGAGAACCCAACCCAAAAAGTTTGGTTGATTAGTCTGTGGCATTCTGTTAAACTGTTGCTTATGGCGGTCTCTGTGAGCTTCTCAGCGACATTCAGCCAGCCAGGTATCCTGCCTGCAGTAGATGGAATGTGGCAATGGAACGCTGGCTGCGCGTGTCATAATAGGCTCTGAGCCTTTATATAACTGTGCACAGCAGCAGCCACCTTCAGTCTGCTGCTGGACAGCCAGCAGCAGCAGCAGCAGGAGAGGTATGTAATCAGGAGCCCTCCTGCTAAGGGTAGACAGCTGCTCGTTCCACCCCACCCCCCGCCTTAATTGGTTCTCCTCCCTTCCAACGGTGTTGAGGCGGGTGGGAACAGCAGGGGGTGAAGGTGCTGTGTTTAAAGAGGTGGAGTTATGCAGATCTAAAACGCGTGGATTGCAGCAGCAGCAAGCCGAAAAGTGCAGGCATGTAAGGGATCTAGAGGTTGACAACATGTCTTCTTAACGGGAGTCCAGGAGCTCATCTCCACAAATGGACTTTTTAGGATCCTTGGGTGGCTCCGTAGTTTGAAACCAATTCTGGTTATCGCTTCTCGGCCTTTTGGCTAAGATCAAGTGTAGTATCTGTTCTTATCAGTTTAATATCTGATACGTCCCCTATCTGGGGACCATATATTAAATGGATTTTTAGAACAGGGAGATGGAAAAAGAGCTTGCTCTGTCCACTCCACGCATTGACCTGGTATTGCAGTATCTCCAGGACCGGTGCACCCCTTCTTTAATGCAGTTTCTAAAATCAGAAAGAATTGAATTCAATGTTTTTTGTTCATTTTGCTTGTTTGTCGGATTTTGGGATGGACTCTTTGGCTCTGCTTTTCTTCTCCTCATTGGATTTTTCATGTTCAAAGTTGCAGAAGCCAGATTACAAGCTCATTTTGGTTCAACTTCAGCAACTGTGCATTGCATTGCCATGTAATGTGATGCAATGCTATCTTTCTAGCTCTCCCTTTCTACTTCCTTTTGGATAAACAGACATATTAGGCAAGCATTTTGGAGCTTTCACCTAAATAACTACAGGTGGTGAGATAAGCTGCACAATATAATTGACCTTTCAGTATATTGTTGCACACACACCATCTATTTAGCAAATGCCCTTGTTATCAACAGCAGCCTTTTAAACTCACCCGAGCTAACAGGTATGTGCGCTGGTTACACTGCTGCGCTTAAAATTTCTTTTTTGGTTTGCTACAATGCCTTTTCTGAAACGTTGTCTCCTTCTGCTGGAACACTGACTTCTTTCATTTAATGCCTGCAGACTATAAAAGAGAACCCAACCCAAAAAGTTTGGTTGATTAGTCTGTGGCATTCTGTTAAACTGTTGCTTATGGCGGTCTCTGTGAGCTTCTCAGCGACATTCAGCCAGCCAGGTATCCTGCCTGCAGTAGATGGAATGTGGCAATGGAACGCTGGCTGCGCGTGTCATAATAGGCTCTGAGCCTTTATATACCTGTGCACAGCAGCAGCCACCTTCAGTCTGCTGCTGGACAGCCAGCAGCAGCAGCAGCAGGAGAGGTATGTAATCAGGAGCCCTCCTGCTAAGGGTAGACAGCTGCTCGTTCCACCCCACCCCCCGCCTTAATTGGTTCTCCTCCCTTCCAACGGTGTTGAGGCGGGTGGGAACAGCAGGGGGTGAAGGTGCTGTGTTTAAAGAGGTGGAGTTATGCAGATCTAAAACGCGTGGATTGCAGCAGCAGCAAGCCGAAAAGTGCAGGCATGTAAGGGATCTAGAGGTTGACAACATGTCTTCTTAACGGGAGTCCAGGAGCTCATCTCCACAAATGGACTTTTTAGGATCCTTGGGTGGCTCCGTAGTTTGAAACCAATTCTGGTTATCGCTTCTCGGCCTTTTGGCTAAGATCAAGTGTAGTATCTTTCGAAAAGGCGGTTTTGGATGTTGGCCGCCCTAGTAGAATGATACATTATGCACACTGGGGTTTAGGCGCTTGTTAGTACGCCAGGTGGCTAATATAGTCATCTGGTGGAAAGCATGGCCCCCCAGGATCGACGCCATTGGGCCGGGGAAGATCGAAAGCCCGAAGTGTGAAGTGCCCCAGGAGTGGTGACCCTGGGGTGCCTTAACTCACTGGGATTGGGAACCCCACTTGAGTTTATGGCACATTTGCACAAGCACTTCAAATTTTCTTTCTTCGCACACACCCTTATTCCGGGCCTTCTGGCCTTAGGATGGGGAATTTTTAAATTCCCGGTCGAAGGTCCGGGCAGTATTATACTGTGAAACCTTCACTATTTATTTAATTTCTTTGTCACTGTGTGTCCACTTATTCACGTGTGTCACGTCCTACTAGGATTTTGTCGGAATGCGGTTCCCTTACGGGTTCCTCTCTTGGCAGGTCTAGGGGGGGAGTGTGTGGCCATCAGGTTCCGCTCCCCCCTGAACCCCCCTGGCTCTCCTCTTTCGGGAGGAGAGCGTTGTTGGCTCCCCTCTTCCGGGAGGGGAGCACAGTCTTTGGCTCCCAGTGCCTTGCTCGGGTGAGAACTCGGGCAGGTGCTGGGGGTAAGATTGGGTCGCCTCTGGCTTCGGCTGGAGGTGGCTTTTTGTCCCTGTTCCTCGCTGTGGCCTTTTGGCTCGGAGGGACGGGGAATGGTTTGGGGGACCCTTCTCCTTTTGGAGAGGGTTTCAAGAAGACCAGCATCCTAGTGCACTTTTTTTGTGGCACTTGTCACTTTTTTAAGCGCACTCGGGTTTTGTACACGAATTCGGGCTTTCGATAAAAAAAAAAATCTGTTCTTATCAGTTTAATATCTGATACGTCCCCTATCTGGGGACCATATATTAAATGGATTTTTAGAACAGGGAGATGGAAAAAGAGCTTGCTCTGTCCACTCCACGCATTGACCTGGTATTGCAGTATCTCCAGGACCGGTGCACCCCTTCTTTAATGCAGTTTCTAAAATCAGAAAGAATTGAATTCAATGTTTTTTGTTCATTTTGCTTGTTTGTCGGATTTTGGGATGGACTCTTTGGCTCTGCTTTTCTTCTCCTCATTGGATTTTTCATGTTCAAAGTTGCAGAAGCCAGATTACAAGCTCATTTTGGTTCAACTTCAGCAACTGTGCATTGCATTGCCATGTAATGTGATGCAATGCTATCTTTCTAGCTCTCCCTTTCTACTTCCTTTTGGATAAACAGACATATTAGGCAAGCATTTTGGAGCTTTCACCTAAATAACTACAGGTGGTGAGATAAGCTGCACAATATAATTGACCTTTCAGTATATTGTTGCACACACACCATCTATTTAGCAAATGCCCTTGTTATCAACAGCAGCCTTTTAAACTCACCCGAGCTAACAGGTATGTGCGCTGGTTACACTGCTGCGCTTAAAATTTCTTTTTTGGTTTGCTACAATGCCTTTTCTGAAACGTTGTCTCCTTCTGCTGGAACACTGACTTCTTTCATTTAATGCCTGCAGACTATAAAAGAGAACCCAACCCAAAAAGTTTGGTTGATTAGTCTGTGGCATTCTGTTAAACTGTTGCTTATGGCGGTCTCTGTGAGCTTCTCAGCGACATTCAGCCAGCCAGGTATCCTGCCTGCAGTAGATGGAATGTGGCAATGGAACGCTGGCTGCGCGTGTCATAATAGGCTCTGAGCCTTTATATAACTGTGCACAGCAGCAGCCACCTTCAGTCTGCTGCTGGACAGCCAGCAGCAGCAGCAGCAGGAGAGGTATGTAATCAGGAGCCCTCCTGCTAAGGGTAGACAGCTGCTCGTTCCACCCCACCCCCCGCCTTAATTGGTTCTCCTCCCTTCCAACGGTGTTGAGGCGGGTGGGAACAGCAGGGGGTGAAGGTGCTGTGTTTAAAGAGGTGGAGTTATGCAGATCTAAAACGCGTGGATTGCAGCAGCAGCAAGCCGAAAAGTGCAGGCATGTAAGGGATCTAGAGGTTGACAACATGTCTTCTTAACGGGAGTCCAGGAGCTCATCTCCACAAATGGACTTTTTAGGATCCTTGGGTGGCTCCGTAGTTTGAAACCAATTCTGGTTATCGCTTCTCGGCCTTTTGGCTAAGATCAAGTGTAGTATCTGTTCTTATCAGTTTAATATCTGATACGTCCCCTATCTGGGGACCATATATTAAATGGATTTTTAGAACAGGGAGATGGAAAAAGAGCTTGCTCTGTCCACTCCACGCATTGACCTGGTATTGCAGTATCTCCAGGACCGGTGCACCCCTTCTTTAATGCAGTTTCTAAAATCAGAAAGAATTGAATTCAATGTTTTTTGTTCATTTTGCTTGTTTGTCGGATTTTGGGATGGACTCTTTGGCTCTGCTTTTCTTCTCCTCATTGGATTTTTCATGTTCAAAGTTGCAGAAGCCAGATTACAAGCTCATTTTGGTTCAACTTCAGCAACTGTGCATTGCATTGCCATGTAATGTGATGCAATGCTATCTTTCTAGCTCTCCCTTTCTACTTCCTTTTGGATAAACAGACATATTAGGCAAGCATTTTGGAGCTTTCACCTAAATAACTACAGGTGGTGAGATAAGCTGCACAATATAATTGACCTTTCAGTATATTGTTGCACACACACCATCTATTTAGCAAATGCCCTTGTTATCAACAGCAGCCTTTTAAACTCACCCGAGCTAACAGGTATGTGCGCTGGTTACACTGCTGCGCTTAAAATTTCTTTTTTGGTTTGCTACAATGCCTTTTCTGAAACGTTGTCTCCTTCTGCTGGAACACTGACTTCTTTCATTTAATGCCTGCAGACTATAAAAGAGAACCCAACCCAAAAAGTTTGGTTGATTAGTCTGTGGCATTCTGTTAAACTGTTGCTTATGGCGGTCTCTGTGAGCTTCTCAGCGACATTCAGCCAGCCAGGTATCCTGCCTGCAGTAGATGGAATGTGGCAATGGAACGCTGGCTGCGCGTGTCATAATAGGCTCTGAGCCTTTATATACCTGTGCACAGCAGCAGCCACCTTCAGTCTGCTGCTGGACAGCCAGCAGCAGCAGCAGCAGGAGAGGTATGTAATCAGGAGCCCTCCTGCTAAGGGTAGACAGCTGCTCGTTCCACCCCACCCCCCGCCTTAATTGGTTCTCCTCCCTTCCAACGGTGTTGAGGCGGGTGGGAACAGCAGGGGGTGAAGGTGCTGTGTTTAAAGAGGTGGAGTTATGCAGATCTAAAACGCGTGGATTGCAGCAGCAGCAAGCCGAAAAGTGCAGGCATGTAAGGGATCTAGAGGTTGACAACATGTCTTCTTAACGGGAGTCCAGGAGCTCATCTCCACAAATGGACTTTTTAGGATCCTTGGGTGGCTCCGTAGTTTGAAACCAATTCTGGTTATCGCTTCTCGGCCTTTTGGCTAAGATCAAGTGTAGTATCTGTTCTTATCAGTTTAATATCTGATACGTCCCCTATCTGGGGACCATATATTAAATGGATTTTTAGAACAGGGAGATGGAAAAAGAGCTTGCTCTGTCCACTCCACGCATTGACCTGGTATTGCAGTATCTCCAGGACCGGTGCACCCCTTCTTTAATGCAGTTTCTAAAATCAGAAAGAATTGAATTCAATGTTTTTTGTTCATTTTGCTTGTTTGTCGGATTTTGGGATGGACTCTTTGGCTCTGCTTTTCTTCTCCTCATTGGATTTTTCATGTTCAAAGTTGCAGAAGCCAGATTACAAGCTCATTTTGGTTCAACTTCAGCAACTGTGCATTGCATTGCCATGTAATGTGATGCAATGCTATCTTTCTAGCTCTCCCTTTCTACTTCCTTTTGGATAAACAGACATATTAGGCAAGCATTTTGGAGCTTTCACCTAAATAACTACAGGTGGTGAGATAAGCTGCACAATATAATTGACCTTTCAGTATATTGTTGCACACACACCATCTATTTAGCAAATGCCCTTGTTATCAACAGCAGCCTTTTAAACTCACCCGAGCTAACAGGTATGTGCGCTGGTTACACTGCTGCGCTTAAAATTTCTTTTTTGGTTTGCTACAATGCCTTTTCTGAAACGTTGTCTCCTTCTGCTGGAACACTGACTTCTTTCATTTAATGCCTGCAGACTATAAAAGAGAACCCAACCCAAAAAGTTTGGTTGATTAGTCTGTGGCATTCTGTTAAACTGTTGCTTATGGCGGTCTCTGTGAGCTTCTCAGCGACATTCAGCCAGCCAGGTATCCTGCCTGCAGTAGATGGAATGTGGCAATGGAACGCTGGCTGCGCGTGTCATAATAGGCTCTGAGCCTTTATATACCTGTGCACAGCAGCAGCCACCTTCAGTCTGCTGCTGGACAGCCAGCAGCAGCAGCAGCAGGAGAGGTATGTAATCAGGAGCCCTCCTGCTAAGGGTAGACAGCTGCTCGTTCCACCCCACCCCCCGCCTTAATTGGTTCTCCTCCCTTCCAACGGTGTTGAGGCGGGTGGGAACAGCAGGGGGTGAAGGTGCTGTGTTTAAAGAGGTGGAGTTATGCAGATCTAAAACGCGTGGATTGCAGCAGCAGCAAGCCGAAAAGTGCAGGCATGTAAGGGATCTAGAGGTTGACAACATGTCTTCTTAACGGGAGTCCAGGAGCTCATCTCCACAAATGGACTTTTTAGGATCCTTGGGTGGCTCCGTAGTTTGAAACCAATTCTGGTTATCGCTTCTCGGCCTTTTGGCTAAGATCAAGTGTAGTATCTGTTCTTATCAGTTTAATATCTGATACGTCCCCTATCTGGGGACCATATATTAAATGGATTTTTAGAACAGGGAGATGGAAAAAGAGCTTGCTCTGTCCACTCCACGCATTGACCTGGTATTGCAGTATCTCCAGGACCGGTGCACCCCTTCTTTAATGCAGTTTCTAAAATCAGAAAGAATTGAATTCAATGTTTTTTGTTCATTTTGCTTGTTTGTCGGATTTTGGGATGGACTCTTTGGCTCTGCTTTTCTTCTCCTCATTGGATTTTTCATGTTCAAAGTTGCAGAAGCCAGATTACAAGCTCATTTTGGTTCAACTTCAGCAACTGTGCATTGCATTGCCATGTAATGTGATGCAATGCTATCTTTCTAGCTCTCCCTTTCTACTTCCTTTTGGATAAACAGACATATTAGGCAAGCATTTTGGAGCTTTCACCTAAATAACTACAGGTGGTGAGATAAGCTGCACAATATAATTGACCTTTCAGTATATTGTTGCACACACACCATCTATTTAGCAAATGCCCTTGTTATCAACAGCAGCCTTTTAAACTCACCCGAGCTAACAGGTATGTGCGCTGGTTACACTGCTGCGCTTAAAATTTCTTTTTTGGTTTGCTACAATGCCTTTTCTGAAACGTTGTCTCCTTCTGCTGGAACACTGACTTCTTTCATTTAATGCCTGCAGACTATAAAAGAGAACCCAACCCAAAAAGTTTGGTTGATTAGTCTGTGGCATTCTGTTAAACTGTTGCTTATGGCGGTCTCTGTGAGCTTCTCAGCGACATTCAGCCAGCCAGGTATCCTGCCTGCAGTAGATGGAATGTGGCAATGGAACGCTGGCTGCGCGTGTCATAATAGGCTCTGAGCCTTTATATACCTGTGCACAGCAGCAGCCACCTTCAGTCTGCTGCTGGACAGCCAGCAGCAGCAGCAGCAGGAGAGGTATGTAATCAGGAGCCCTCCTGCTAAGGGTAGACAGCTGCTCGTTCCACCCCACCCCCCGCCTTAATTGGTTCTCCTCCCTTCCAACGGTGTTGAGGCGGGTGGGAACAGCAGGGGGTGAAGGTGCTGTGTTTAAAGAGGTGGAGTTATGCAGATCTAAAACGCGTGGATTGCAGCAGCAGCAAGCCGAAAAGTGCAGGCATGTAAGGGATCTAGAGGTTGACAACATGTCTTCTTAACGGGAGTCCAGGAGCTCATCTCCACAAATGGACTTTTTAGGATCCTTGGGTGGCTCCGTAGTTTGAAACCAATTCTGGTTATCGCTTCTCGGCCTTTTGGCTAAGATCAAGTGTAGTATCTGTTCTTATCAGTTTAATATCTGATACGTCCCCTATCTGGGGACCATATATTAAATGGATTTTTAGAACAGGGAGATGGAAAAAGAGCTTGCTCTGTCCACTCCACGCATTGACCTGGTATTGCAGTATCTCCAGGACCGGTGCACCCCTTCTTTAATGCAGTTTCTAAAATCAGAAAGAATTGAATTCAATGTTTTTTGTTCATTTTGCTTGTTTGTCGGATTTTGGGATGGACTCTTTGGCTCTGCTTTTCTTCTCCTCATTGGATTTTTCATGTTCAAAGTTGCAGAAGCCAGATTACAAGCTCATTTTGGTTCAACTTCAGCAACTGTGCATTGCATTGCCATGTAATGTGATGCAATGCTATCTTTCTAGCTCTCCCTTTCTACTTCCTTTTGGATAAACAGACATATTAGGCAAGCATTTTGGAGCTTTCACCTAAATAACTACAGGTGGTGAGATAAGCTGCACAATATAATTGACCTTTCAGTATATTGTTGCACACACACCATCTATTTAGCAAATGCCCTTGTTATCAACAGCAGCCTTTTAAACTCACCCGAGCTAACAGGTATGTGCGCTGGTTACACTGCTGCGCTTAAAATTTCTTTTTTGGTTTGCTACAATGCCTTTTCTGAAACGTTGTCTCCTTCTGCTGGAACACTGACTTCTTTCATTTAATGCCTGCAGACTATAAAAGAGAACCCAACCCAAAAAGTTTGGTTGATTAGTCTGTGGCATTCTGTTAAACTGTTGCTTATGGCGGTCTCTGTGAGCTTCTCAGCGACATTCAGCCAGCCAGGTATCCTGCCTGCAGTAGATGGAATGTGGCAATGGAACGCTGGCTGCGCGTGTCATAATAGGCTCTGAGCCTTTATATACCTGTGCACAGCAGCAGCCACCTTCAGTCTGCTGCTGGACAGCCAGCAGCAGCAGCAGCAGGAGAGGTATGTAATCAGGAGCCCTCCTGCTAAGGGTAGACAGCTGCTCGTTCCACCCCACCCCCCGCCTTAATTGGTTCTCCTCCCTTCCAACGGTGTTGAGGCGGGTGGGAACAGCAGGGGGTGAAGGTGCTGTGTTTAAAGAGGTGGAGTTATGCAGATCTAAAACGCGTGGATTGCAGCAGCAGCAAGCCGAAAAGTGCAGGCATGTAAGGGATCTAGAGGTTGACAACATGTCTTCTTAACGGGAGTCCAGGAGCTCATCTCCACAAATGGACTTTTTAGGATCCTTGGGTGGCTCCGTAGTTTGAAACCAATTCTGGTTATCGCTTCTCGGCCTTTTGGCTAAGATCAAGTGTAGTATCTGTTCTTATCAGTTTAATATCTGATACGTCCCCTATCTGGGGACCATATATTAAATGGATTTTTAGAACAGGGAGATGGAAAAAGAGCTTGCTCTGTCCACTCCACGCATTGACCTGGTATTGCAGTATCTCCAGGACCGGTGCACCCCTTCTTTAATGCAGTTTCTAAAATCAGAAAGAATTGAATTCAATGTTTTTTGTTCATTTTGCTTGTTTGTCGGATTTTGGGATGGACTCTTTGGCTCTGCTTTTCTTCTCCTCATTGGATTTTTCATGTTCAAAGTTGCAGAAGCCAGATTACAAGCTCATTTTGGTTCAACTTCAGCAACTGTGCATTGCATTGCCATGTAATGTGATGCAATGCTATCTTTCTAGCTCTCCCTTTCTACTTCCTTTTGGATAAACAGACATATTAGGCAAGCATTTTGGAGCTTTCACCTAAATAACTACAGGTGGTGAGATAAGCTGCACAATATAATTGACCTTTCAGTATATTGTTGCACACACACCATCTATTTAGCAAATGCCCTTGTTATCAACAGCAGCCTTTTAAACTCACCCGAGCTAACAGGTATGTGCGCTGGTTACACTGCTGCGCTTAAAATTTCTTTTTTGGTTTGCTACAATGCCTTTTCTGAAACGTTGTCTCCTTCTGCTGGAACACTGACTTCTTTCATTTAATGCCTGCAGACTATAAAAGAGAACCCAACCCAAAAAGTTTGGTTGATTAGTCTGTGGCATTCTGTTAAACTGTTGCTTATGGCGGTCTCTGTGAGCTTCTCAGCGACATTCAGCCAGCCAGGTATCCTGCCTGCAGTAGATGGAATGTGGCAATGGAACGCTGGCTGCGCGTGTCATAATAGGCTCTGAGCCTTTATATACCTGTGCACAGCAGCAGCCACCTTCAGTCTGCTGCTGGACAGCCAGCAGCAGCAGCAGCAGGAGAGGTATGTAATCAGGAGCCCTCCTGCTAAGGGTAGACAGCTGCTCGTTCCACCCCACCCCCCGCCTTAATTGGTTCTCCTCCCTTCCAACGGTGTTGAGGCGGGTGGGAACAGCAGGGGGTGAAGGTGCTGTGTTTAAAGAGGTGGAGTTATGCAGATCTAAAACGCGTGGATTGCAGCAGCAGCAAGCCGAAAAGTGCAGGCATGTAAGGGATCTAGAGGTTGACAACATGTCTTCTTAACGGGAGTCCAGGAGCTCATCTCCACAAATGGACTTTTTAGGATCCTTGGGTGGCTCCGTAGTTTGAAACCAATTCTGGTTATCGCTTCTCGGCCTTTTGGCTAAGATCAAGTGTAGTATCTGTTCTTATCAGTTTAATATCTGATACGTCCCCTATCTGGGGACCATATATTAAATGGATTTTTAGAACAGGGAGATGGAAAAAGAGCTTGCTCTGTCCACTCCACGCATTGACCTGGTATTGCAGTATCTCCAGGACCGGTGCACCCCTTCTTTAATGCAGTTTCTAAAATCAGAAAGAATTGAATTCAATGTTTTTTGTTCATTTTGCTTGTTTGTCGGATTTTGGGATGGACTCTTTGGCTCTGCTTTTCTTCTCCTCATTGGATTTTTCATGTTCAAAGTTGCAGAAGCCAGATTACAAGCTCATTTTGGTTCAACTTCAGCAACTGTGCATTGCATTGCCATGTAATGTGATGCAATGCTATCTTTCTAGCTCTCCCTTTCTACTTCCTTTTGGATAAACAGACATATTAGGCAAGCATTTTGGAGCTTTCACCTAAATAACTACAGGTGGTGAGATAAGCTGCACAATATAATTGACCTTTCAGTATATTGTTGCACACACACCATCTATTTAGCAAATGCCCTTGTTATCAACAGCAGCCTTTTAAACTCACCCGAGCTAACAGGTATGTGCGCTGGTTACACTGCTGCGCTTAAAATTTCTTTTTTGGTTTGCTACAATGCCTTTTCTGAAACGTTGTCTCCTTCTGCTGGAACACTGACTTCTTTCATTTAATGCCTGCAGACTATAAAAGAGAACCCAACCCAAAAAGTTTGGTTGATTAGTCTGTGGCATTCTGTTAAACTGTTGCTTATGGCGGTCTCTGTGAGCTTCTCAGCGACATTCAGCCAGCCAGGTATCCTGCCTGCAGTAGATGGAATGTGGCAATGGAACGCTGGCTGCGCGTGTCATAATAGGCTCTGAGCCTTTATATACCTGTGCACAGCAGCAGCCACCTTCAGTCTGCTGCTGGACAGCCAGCAGCAGCAGCAGCAGGAGAGGTATGTAATCAGGAGCCCTCCTGCTAAGGGTAGACAGCTGCTCGTTCCACCCCACCCCCCGCCTTAATTGGTTCTCCTCCCTTCCAACGGTGTTGAGGCGGGTGGGAACAGCAGGGGGTGAAGGTGCTGTGTTTAAAGAGGTGGAGTTATGCAGATCTAAAACGCGTGGATTGCAGCAGCAGCAAGCCGAAAAGTGCAGGCATGTAAGGGATCTAGAGGTTGACAACATGTCTTCTTAACGGGAGTCCAGGAGCTCATCTCCACAAATGGACTTTTTAGGATCCTTGGGTGGCTCCGTAGTTTGAAACCAATTCTGGTTATCGCTTCTCGGCCTTTTGGCTAAGATCAAGTGTAGTATCTGTTCTTATCAGTTTAATATCTGATACGTCCCCTATCTGGGGACCATATATTAAATGGATTTTTAGAACAGGGAGATGGAAAAAGAGCTTGCTCTGTCCACTCCACGCATTGACCTGGTATTGCAGTATCTCCAGGACCGGTGCACCCCTTCTTTAATGCAGTTTCTAAAATCAGAAAGAATTGAATTCAATGTTTTTTGTTCATTTTGCTTGTTTGTCGGATTTTGGGATGGACTCTTTGGCTCTGCTTTTCTTCTCCTCATTGGATTTTTCATGTTCAAAGTTGCAGAAGCCAGATTACAAGCTCATTTTGGTTCAACTTCAGCAACTGTGCATTGCATTGCCATGTAATGTGATGCAATGCTATCTTTCTAGCTCTCCCTTTCTACTTCCTTTTGGATAAACAGACATATTAGGCAAGCATTTTGGAGCTTTCACCTAAATAACTACAGGTGGTGAGATAAGCTGCACAATATAATTGACCTTTCAGTATATTGTTGCACACACACCATCTATTTAGCAAATGCCCTTGTTATCAACAGCAGCCTTTTAAACTCACCCGAGCTAACAGGTATGTGCGCTGGTTACACTGCTGCGCTTAAAATTTCTTTTTTGGTTTGCTACAATGCCTTTTCTGAAACGTTGTCTCCTTCTGCTGGAACACTGACTTCTTTCATTTAATGCCTGCAGACTATAAAAGAGAACCCAACCCAAAAAGTTTGGTTGATTAGTCTGTGGCATTCTGTTAAACTGTTGCTTATGGCGGTCTCTGTGAGCTTCTCAGCGACATTCAGCCAGCCAGGTATCCTGCCTGCAGTAGATGGAATGTGGCAATGGAACGCTGGCTGCGCGTGTCATAATAGGCTCTGAGCCTTTATATACCTGTGCACAGCAGCAGCCACCTTCAGTCTGCTGCTGGACAGCCAGCAGCAGCAGCAGCAGGAGAGGTATGTAATCAGGAGCCCTCCTGCTAAGGGTAGACAGCTGCTCGTTCCACCCCACCCCCCACCTTAATTGGTTCTCCTCCCTTCCAACGGTGTTGAGGCGGGTGGGAACAGCAGGGGGTGAAGGTGCTGTGTTTAAAGAGGTGGAGTTATGCAGATCTAAAACGCGTGGATTGCAGCAGCAGCAAGCCGAAAAGTGCAGGCATGTAAGGGATCTAGAGGTTGACAACATGTCTTCTTAACAGGAGTCCAGGAGCTCATCTCCACAAATGGACTTTTTAGGATCCTTGGGTGGCTCCGTAGTTTGAAACCAATTCTGGTTATCGCTTCTCGGCCTTTTGGCTAAGATCAAGTGTAGTATCTGTTCTTATCAGTTTAATATCTGATACGTCCCCTATCTGGGGACCATATATTAAATGGATTTTTAGAACAGGGAGATGGAAAAAGAGCTTGCTCTGTCCACTCCACGCATTGACCTGGTATTGCAGTATCTCCAGGACCGGTGCACCCCTTCTTTAATGCAGTTTCTAAAATCAGAAAGAATTGAATTCAATGTTTTTTGTTCATTTTGCTTGTTTGTCGGATTTTGGGATGGACTCTTTGGCTCTGCTTTTCTTCTCCTCATTGGATTTTTCATGTTCAAAGTTGCAGAAGCCAGATTACAAGCTCATTTTGGTTCAACTTCAGCAACTGTGCATTGCATTGCCATGTAATGTGATGCAATGCTATCTTTCTAGCTCTCCCTTTCTACTTCCTTTTGGATAAACAGACATATTAGGCAAGCATTTTGGAGCTTTCACCTAAATAACTACAGGTGGTGAGATAAGCTGCACAATATAATTGACCTTTCAGTATATTGTTGCACACACACCATCTATTTAGCAAATGCCCTTGTTATCAACAGCAGCCTTTTAAACTCACCCGAGCTAACAGGTATGTGCGCTGGTTACACTGCTGCGCTTAAAATTTCTTTTTTGGTTTGCTACAATGCCTTTTCTGAAACGTTGTCTCCTTCTGCTGGAACACTGACTTCTTTCATTTAATGCCTGCAGACTATAAAAGAGAACCCAACCCAAAAAGTTTGGTTGATTAGTCTGTGGCATTCTGTTAAACTGTTGCTTATGGCGGTCTCTGTGAGCTTCTCAGCGACATTCAGCCAGCCAGGTATCCTGCCTGCAGTAGATGGAATGTGGCAATGGAACGCTGGCTGCGCGTGTCATAATAGGCTCTGAGCCTTTATATACCTGTGCACAGCAGCAGCCACCTTCAGTCTGCTGCTGGACAGCCAGCAGCAGCAGCAGCAGGAGAGGTATGTAATCAGGAGCCCTCCTGCTAAGGGTAGACAGCTGCTCGTTCCACCCCACCCCCCGCCTTAATTGGTTCTCCTCCCTTCCAACGGTGTTGAGGCGGGTGGGAACAGCAGGGGGTGAAGGTGCTGTGTTTAAAGAGGTGGAGTTATGCAGATCTAAAACGCGTGGATTGCAGCAGCAGCAAGCCGAAAAGTGCAGGCATGTAAGGGATCTAGAGGTTGACAACATGTCTTCTTAACGGGAGTCCAGGAGCTCATCTCCACAAATGGACTTTTTAGGATCCTTGGGTGGCTCCGTAGTTTGAAACCAATTCTGGTTATCGCTTCTCGGCCTTTTGGCTAAGATCAAGTGTAGTATCTTTTGAAAAGGCGGTTTTGGATGTTGGCCGCCCTAGTAGATTGATACATTATGCACACTGGGGTTTAGGCGCTTGTTAGTACGCCAGGTGGCTAATATAGTCATCTGGTGGAAAGCATGGCCCCCCAGGATCGACGCCATTGGGCCGGGGAAGATCGAAAGCCCGAAGTGTGAAGTGCCCCAGGAGTGGTGACCCTGGGGTGCCTTAACTCACTGGGATTGGGAACCCCACTTGAGTTTATGGCACATTTGCACTAGCACTTCAATATTTCTTTCTTCACACACACCCTTATTCCGGGCCTTCTGGCCTTAGGATGGGGAATTTTTCAATTCCCGGTCGAAGGTCCGGGCAGTATTATACTGTGAAACCTTCACTATTTATTTAATTTCTTTGTCACTGTGTGTCCACTTATTCACGTGTGTCACGTCCTACTAGGATTTTGTCGGGATGCGGTTCCCTTACGGGTTCCTCTCTTGGCAGGTCTAGGGGGGGAGTGTGTGGCCATCAGGTTCCGCTCCCCCCTGAACCCCCCTGGCTCTCCTCTTTCGGGAGGAGAGCGTTGTTGGCTCCCCTCTTCCGGGAGGGGAGCACAGTCTTTGGCTCCCAGTGCCTTGCTCGGGTGAGAACTCGGGCAGGTGCTGGGGGTAAGATTGGGTCGCCTCTGGCTTCGGCTGGAGGTGGCTTTTTGTCCCTGTTCCTCGCTGTGGCCTTTTGGCTCGGAGGGACGGGGAATGGTTTGGGGGACCCTTCTCCTTTTGGAGAGGGTTTCAAGAAGACCAGCATCCTAGTGCACTTTTTTTGTGGCACTTGTCACTTTTTTAAGCGCACTCGGGTTTTGTACACGAATTCGGGCTAAAAAAAAAAAAAAAAAAAAAAAAAAAAAAATCTGTTCTTATCAGTTTAATATCTGATACGTCCCCTATCTGGGGACCATATATTAAATGGATTTTTAGAACAGGGAGATGGAAAAAGAGCTTGCTCTGTCCACTCCACGCATTGACCTGGTATTGCAGTATCTCCAGGACCGGTGCACCCCTTCTTTAATGCAGTTTCTAAAATCAGAAAGAATTGAATTCAATGTTTTTTGTTCATTTTGCTTGTTTGTCGGATTTTGGGATGGACTCTTTGGCTCTGCTTTTCTTCTCCTCATTGGATTTTTCATGTTCAAAGTTGCAGAAGCCAGATTACAAGCTCATTTTGGTTCAACTTCAGCAACTGTGCATTGCATTGCCATGTAATGTGATGCAATGCTATCTTTCTAGCTCTCCCTTTCTACTTCCTTTTGGATAAACAGACATATTAGGCAAGCATTTTGGAGCTTTCACCTAAATAACTACAGGTGGTGAGATAAGCTGCACAATATAATTGACCTTTCAGTATATTGTTGCACACACACCATCTATTTAGCAAATGCCCTTGTTATCAACAGCAGCCTTTTAAACTCACCCGAGCTAACAGGTATGTGCGCTGGTTACACTGCTGCGCTTAAAATTTCTTTTTTGGTTTGCTACAATGCCTTTTCTGAAACGTTGTCTCCTTCTGCTGGAACACTGACTTCTTTCATTTAATGCCTGCAGACTATAAAAGAGAACCCAACCCAAAAAGTTTGGTTGATTAGTCTGTGGCATTCTGTTAAACTGTTGCTTATGGCGGTCTCTGTGAGCTTCTCAGCGACATTCAGCCAGCCAGGTATCCTGCCTGCAGTAGATGGAATGTGGCAATGGAACGCTGGCTGCGCGTGTCATAATAGGCTCTGAGCCTTTATATACCTGTGCACAGCAGCAGCCACCTTCAGTCTGCTGCTGGACAGCCAGCAGCAGCAGCAGCAGGAGAGGTATGTAATCAGGAGCCCTCCTGCTAAGGGTAGACAGCTGCTCGTTCCACCCCACCCCCCGCCTTAATTGGTTCTCCTCCCTTCCAACGGTGTTGAGGCGGGTGGGAACAGCAGGGGGTGAAGGTGCTGTGTTTAAAGAGGTGGAGTTATGCAGATCTAAAACGCGTGGATTGCAGCAGCAGCAAGCCGAAAAGTGCAGGCATGTAAGGGATCTAGAGGTTGACAACATGTCTTCTTAACGGGAGTCCAGGAGCTCATCTCCACAAATGGACTTTTTAGGATCCTTGGGTGGCTCCGTAGTTTGAAACCAATTCTGGTTATCGCTTCTCGGCCTTTTGGCTAAGATCAAGTGTAGTATCTGTTCTTATCAGTTTAATATCTGATACGTCCCCTATCTGGGGACCATATATTAAATGGATTTTTAGAACAGGGAGATGGAAAAAGAGCTTGCTCTGTCCACTCCACGCATTGACCTGGTATTGCAGTATCTCCAGGACCGGTGCACCCCTTCTTTAATGCAGTTTCTAAAATCAGAAAGAATTGAATTCAATGTTTTTTGTTCATTTTGCTTGTTTGTCGGATTTTGGGATGGACTCTTTGGCTCTGCTTTTCTTCTCCTCATTGGATTTTTCATGTTCAAAGTTGCAGAAGCCAGATTACAAGCTCATTTTGGTTCAACTTCAGCAACTGTGCATTGCATTGCCATGTAATGTGATGCAATGCTATCTTTCTAGCTCTCCCTTTCTACTTCCTTTTGGATAAACAGACATATTAGGCAAGCATTTTGGAGCTTTCACCTAAATAACTACAGGTGGTGAGATAAGCTGCACAATATAATTGACCTTTCAGTATATTGTTGCACACACACCATCTATTTAGCAAATGCCCTTGTTATCAACAGCAGCCTTTTAAACTCACCCGAGCTAACAGGTATGTGCGCTGGTTACACTGCTGCGCTTAAAATTTCTTTTTTGGTTTGCTACAATGCCTTTTCTGAAACGTTGTCTCCTTCTGCTGGAACACTGACTTCTTTCATTTAATGCCTGCAGACTATAAAAGAGAACCCAACCCAAAAAGTTTGGTTGATTAGTCTGTGGCATTCTGTTAAACTGTTGCTTATGGCGGTCTCTGTGAGCTTCTCAGCGACATTCAGCCAGCCAGGTATCCTGCCTGCAGTAGATGGAATGTGGCAATGGAACGCTGGCTGCGCGTGTCATAATAGGCTCTGAGCCTTTATATACCTGTGCACAGCAGCAGCCACCTTCAGTCTGCTGCTGGACAGCCAGCAGCAGCAGCAGCAGGAGAGGTATGTAATCAGGAGCCCTCCTGCTAAGGGTAGACAGCTGCTCGTTCCACCCCACCCCCCGCCTTAATTGGTTCTCCTCCCTTCCAACGGTGTTGAGGCGGGTGGGAACAGCAGGGGGTGAAGGTGCTGTGTTTAAAGAGGTGGAGTTATGCAGATCTAAAACGCGTGGATTGCAGCAGCAGCAAGCCGAAAAGTGCAGGCATGTAAGGGATCTAGAGGTTGACAACATGTCTTCTTAACGGGAGTCCAGGAGCTCATCTCCACAAATGGACTTTTTAGGATCCTTGGGTGGCTCCGTAGTTTGAAACCAATTCTGGTTATCGCTTCTCGGCCTTTTGGCTAAGATCAAGTGTAGTATCTGTTCTTATCAGTTTAATATCTGATACGTCCCCTATCTGGGGACCATATATTAAATGGATTTTTAGAACAGGGAGATGGAAAAAGAGCTTGCTCTGTCCACTCCACGCATTGACCTGGTATTGCAGTATCTCCAGGACCGGTGCACCCCTTCTTTAATGCAGTTTCTAAAATCAGAAAGAATTGAATTCAATGTTTTTTGTTCATTTTGCTTGTTTGTCGGATTTTGGGATGGACTCTTTGGCTCTGCTTTTCTTCTCCTCATTGGATTTTTCATGTTCAAAGTTGCAGAAGCCAGATTACAAGCTCATTTTGGTTCAACTTCAGCAACTGTGCATTGCATTGCCATGTAATGTGATGCAATGCTATCTTTCTAGCTCTCCCTTTCTACTTCCTTTTGGATAAACAGACATATTAGGCAAGCATTTTGGAGCTTTCACCTAAATAACTACAGGTGGTGAGATAAGCTGCACAATATAATTGACCTTTCAGTATATTGTTGCACACACACCATCTATTTAGCAAATGCCCTTGTTATCAACAGCAGCCTTTTAAACTCACCCGAGCTAACAGGTATGTGCGCTGGTTACACTGCTGCGCTTAAAATTTCTTTTTTGGTTTGCTACAATGCCTTTTCTGAAACGTTGTCTCCTTCTGCTGGAACACTGACTTCTTTCATTTAATGCCTGCAGACTATAAAAGAGAACCCAACCCAAAAAGTTTGGTTGATTAGTCTGTGGCATTCTGTTAAACTGTTGCTTATGGCGGTCTCTGTGAGCTTCTCAGCGACATTCAGCCAGCCAGGTATCCTGCCTGCAGTAGATGGAATGTGGCAATGGAACGCTGGCTGCGCGTGTCATAATAGGCTCTGAGCCTTTATATACCTGTGCACAGCAGCAGCCACCTTCAGTCTGCTGCTGGACAGCCAGCAGCAGCAGCAGCAGGAGAGGTATGTAATCAGGAGCCCTCCTGCTAAGGGTAGACAGCTGCTCGTTCCACCCCACCCCCCGCCTTAATTGGTTCTCCTCCCTTCCAACGGTGTTGAGGCGGGTGGGAACAGCAGGGGGTGAAGGTGCTGTGTTTAAAGAGGTGGAGTTATGCAGATCTAAAACGCGTGGATTGCAGCAGCAGCAAGCCGAAAAGTGCAGGCATGTAAGGGATCTAGAGGTTGACAACATGTCTTCTTAACGGGAGTCCAGGAGCTCATCTCCACAAATGGACTTTTTAGGATCCTTGGGTGGCTCCGTAGTTTGAAACCAATTCTGGTTATCGCTTCTCGGCCTTTTGGCTAAGATCAAGTGTAGTATCTTTTGAAAAGGCGGTTTTGGATGTTGGCCGCCCTAGTAGATTGATACATTATGCACACTGGGGTTTAGGCGCTTGTTAGTACGCCAGGTGGCTAATATAGTCATCTGGTGGAAAGCATGGCCCCCCAGGATCGACGCCATTGGGCCGGGGAAGATCGAAAGCCCGAAGTGTGAAGTGCCCCAGGAGTGGTGACCCTGGGGTGCCTTAACTCACTGGGATTGGGAACCCCACTTGAGTTTATGGCACATTTGCACTAGCACTTCAATATTTCTTTCTTCACACACACCCTTATTCCGGGCCTTCTGGCCTTAGGATGGGGAATTTTTCAATTCCCGGTCGAAGGTCCGGGCAGTATTATACTGTGAAACCTTCACTATTTATTTAATTTCTTTGTCACTGTGTGTCCACTTATTCACGTGTGTCACGTCCTACTAGGATTTTGTCGGGATGCGGTTCCCTTACGGGTTCCTCTCTTGGCAGGTCTAGGGGGGGAGTGTGTGGCCATCAGGTTCCGCTCCCCCCTGAACCCCCCTGGCTCTCCTCTTTCGGGAGGAGAGCGTTGTTGGCTCCCCTCTTCCGGGAGGGGAGCACAGTCTTTGGCTCCCAGTGCCTTGCTCGGGTGAGAACTCGGGCAGGTGCTGGGGGTAAGATTGGGTCGCCTCTGGCTTCGGCTGGAGGTGGCTTTTTGTCCCTGTTCCTCGCTGTGGCCTTTTGGCTCGGAGGGACGGGGAATGGTTTGGGGGACCCTTCTCCTTTTGGAGAGGGTTTCAAGAAGACCAGCATCCTAGTGCACTTTTTTTGTGGCACTTGTCACTTTTTTAAGCGCACTCGGGTTTTGTACACGAATTCGGGCTAAAAAAAAAAAAAAAAAAAATCTGTTCTTATCAGTTTAATATCTGATACGTCCCCTATCTGGGGACCATATATTAAATGGATTTTTAGAACAGGGAGATGGAAAAAGAGCTTGCTCTGTCCACTCCACGCATTGACCTGGTATTGCAGTATCTCCAGGACCGGTGCACCCCTTCTTTAATGCAGTTTCTAAAATCAGAAAGAATTGAATTCAATGTTTTTTGTTCATTTTGCTTGTTTGTCGGATTTTGGGATGGACTCTTTGGCTCTGCTTTTCTTCTCCTCATTGGATTTTTCATGTTCAAAGTTGCAGAAGCCAGATTACAAGCTCATTTTGGTTCAACTTCAGCAACTGTGCATTGCATTGCCATGTAATGTGATGCAATGCTATCTTTCTAGCTCTCCCTTTCTACTTCCTTTTGGATAAACAGACATATTAGGCAAGCATTTTGGAGCTTTCACCTAAATAACTACAGGTGGTGAGATAAGCTGCACAATATAATTGACCTTTCAGTATATTGTTGCACACACACCATCTATTTAGCAAATGCCCTTGTTATCAACAGCAGCCTTTTAAACTCACCCGAGCTAACAGGTATGTGCGCTGGTTACACTGCTGCGCTTAAAATTTCTTTTTTGGTTTGCTACAATGCCTTTTCTGAAACGTTGTCTCCTTCTGCTGGAACACTGACTTCTTTCATTTAATGCCTGCAGACTATAAAAGAGAACCCAACCCAAAAAGTTTGGTTGATTAGTCTGTGGCATTCTGTTAAACTGTTGCTTATGGCGGTCTCTGTGAGCTTCTCAGCGACATTCAGCCAGCCAGGTATCCTGCCTGCAGTAGATGGAATGTGGCAATGGAACGCTGGCTGCGCGTGTCATAATAGGCTCTGAGCCTTTATATACCTGTGCACAGCAGCAGCCACCTTCAGTCTGCTGCTGGACAGCCAGCAGCAGCAGCAGCAGGAGAGGTATGTAATCAGGAGCCCTCCTGCTAAGGGTAGACAGCTGCTCGTTCCACCCCACCCCCCGCCTTAATTGGTTCTCCTCCCTTCCAACGGTGTTGAGGCGGGTGGGAACAGCAGGGGGTGAAGGTGCTGTGTTTAAAGAGGTGGAGTTATGCAGATCTAAAACGCGTGGATTGCAGCAGCAGCAAGCCGAAAAGTGCAGGCATGTAAGGGATCTAGAGGTTGACAACATGTCTTCTTAACGGGAGTCCAGGAGCTCATCTCCACAAATGGACTTTTTAGGATCCTTGGGTGGCTCCGTAGTTTGAAACCAATTCAGGTTATCGCTTCTCGGCCTTTTGGCTAAGATCAAGTGTAGTATCTGTTCTTATCAGTTTAATATCTGATACGTCCCCTATCTGGGGACCATATATTAAATGGATTTTTAGAACAGGGAGATGGAAAAAGAGCTTGCTCTGTCCACTCCACGCATTGACCTGGTATTGCAGTATCTCCAGGACCGGTGCACCCCTTCTTTAATGCAGTTTCTAAAATCAGAAAGAATTGAATTCAATGTTTTTTGTTCATTTTGCTTGTTTGTCGGATTTTGGGATGGACTCTTTGGCTCTGCTTTTCTTCTCCTCATTGGATTTTTCATGTTCAAAGTTGCAGAAGCCAGATTACAAGCTCATTTTGGTTCAACTTCAGCAACTGTGCATTGCATTGCCATGTAATGTGATGCAATGCTATCTTTCTAGCTCTCCCTTTCTACTTCCTTTTGGATAAACAGACATATTAGGCAAGCATTTTGGAGCTTTCACCTAAATAACTACAGGTGGTGAGATAAGCTGCACAATATAATTGACCTTTCAGTATATTGTTGCACACACACCATCTATTTAGCAAATGCCCTTGTTATCAACAGCAGCCTTTTAAACTCACCCGAGCTAACAGGTATGTGCGCTGGTTACACTGCTGCGCTTAAAATTTCTTTTTTGGTTTGCTACAATGCCTTTTCTGAAACGTTGTCTCCTTCTGCTGGAACACTGACTTCTTTCATTTAATGCCTGCAGACTATAAAAGAGAACCCAACCCAAAAAGTTTGGTTGATTAGTCTGTGGCATTCTGTTAAACTGTTGCTTATGGCGGTCTCTGTGAGCTTCTCAGCGACATTCAGCCAGCCAGGTATCCTGCCTGCAGTAGATGGAATGTGGCAATGGAACGCTGGCTGCGCGTGTCATAATAGGCTCTGAGCCTTTATATACCTGTGCACAGCAGCAGCCACCTTCAGTCTGCTGCTGGACAGCCAGCAGCAGCAGCAGCAGGAGAGGTATGTAATCAGGAGCCCTCCTGCTAAGGGTAGACAGCTGCTCGTTCCACCCCACCCCCCGCCTTAATTGGTTCTCCTCCCTTCCAACGGTGTTGAGGCGGGTGGGAACAGCAGGGGGTGAAGGTGCTGTGTTTAAAGAGGTGGAGTTATGCAGATCTAAAACGCGTGGATTGCAGCAGCAGCAAGCCGAAAAGTGCAGGCATGTAAGGGATCTAGAGGTTGACAACATGTCTTCTTAACGGGAGTCCAGGAGCTCATCTCCACAAATGGACTTTTTAGGATCCTTGGGTGGCTCCGTAGTTTGAAACCAATTCTGGTTATCGCTTCTCGGCCTTTTGGCTAAGATCAAGTGTAGTATCTTTTGAAAAGGCAGTTTTGTCCTTGGGCTGCCCTAGTAAATTGATGCATATTACACACTGGTTTGGTGCACTTGTTAGTACGCCAGGTGGCTCATAGAGTTATCTGATGGAAAACATGGCCCTCCAGGATCGAAGTCACTAGGCTGGGTAAGTGTGAGGGCTTTGGAGCAATGTGCCCCAGGAGTAGGCGCCCTGGTGGGAGTCCAAGCTTACTGGGACTGGGAACCCCAGAAAGACTTGGCTTCGTAGCACGCTGCACCTTTGCCAATCATACTTTCTGAGCAACCCCCCCTATTCCTGGCCTCCGGGCTAGGAAGGGGAATTTTTATAAACCCGGTCGGAGGTCCGGTCAGCTTTGGGCTGAGAAACCAACACAGGCTCCAGCTCCACTAGGGTGGCAGCCTAGATGGAAGCTGGGAGCACGAAAACGGCTCTTCTCCGGCTTCGGCTAGGGAGAGCATCGGAGATCCCTGACCCTCGCTGTGGCCTTCTGGCTCGGAGGGATGGGGATGGTTTATTGGGGACCCTCTCCTCCGGGAAGGGTCCACATGAATCCTCGCCTCGTGCGCTGTTTTGGTGTGACTTCGGTCACATTTTTCAGTGCCTTGGATGCAGCTTCAATCAAAAAATCTGTTCTTATCAGTTTAATATCTGATACGTCCCCTATCTGGGGACCATATATTAAATGGATTTTTAGAACAGGGAGATGGAAAAAGAGCTTGCTCTGTCCACTCCACGCATTGACCTGGTATTGCAGTATCTCCAGGACCGGTGCACCCCTTCTTTAATGCAGTTTCTAAAATCAGAAAGAATTGAATTCAATGTTTTTTGTTCATTTTGCTTGTTTGTCGGATTTTGGGATGGACTCTTTGGCTCTGCTTTTCTTCTCCTCATTGGATTTTTCATGTTCAAAGTTGCAGAAGCCAGATTACAAGCTCATTTTGGTTCAACTTCAGCAACTGTGCATTGCATTGCCATGTAATGTGATGCAATGCTATCTTTCTAGCTCTCCCTTTCTACTTCCTTTTGGATAAACAGACATATTAGGCAAGCATTTTGGAGCTTTCACCTAAATAACTACAGGTGGTGAGATAAGCTGCACAATATAATTGACCTTTCAGTATATTGTTGCACACACACCATCTATTTAGCAAATGCCCTTGTTATCAACAGCAGCCTTTTAAACTCACCCGAGCTAACAGGTATGTGCGCTGGTTACACTGCTGCGCTTAAAATTTCTTTTTTGGTTTGCTACAATGCCTTTTCTGAAACGTTGTCTCCTTCTGCTGGAACACTGACTTCTTTCATTTAATGCCTGCAGACTATAAAAGAGAACCCAACCCAAAAAGTTTGGTTGATTAGTCTGTGGCATTCTGTTAAACTGTTGCTTATGGCGGTCTCTGTGAGCTTCTCAGCGACATTCAGCCAGCCAGGTATCCTGCCTGCAGTAGATGGAATGTGGCAATGGAACGCTGGCTGCGCGTGTCATAATAGGCTCTGAGCCTTTATATACCTGTGCACAGCAGCAGCCACCTTCAGTCTGCTGCTGGACAGCCAGCAGCAGCAGCAGCAGGAGAGGTATGTAATCAGGAGCCCTCCTGCTAAGGGTAGACAGCTGCTCGTTCCACCCCACCCCCCGCCTTAATTGGTTCTCCTCCCTTCCAACGGTGTTGAGGCGGGTGGGAACAGCAGGGGGTGAAGGTGCTGTGTTTAAAGAGGTGGAGTTATGCAGATCTAAAACGCGTGGATTGCAGCAGCAGCAAGCCGAAAAGTGCAGGCATGTAAGGGATCTAGAGGTTGACAACATGTCTTCTTAACGGGAGTCCAGGAGCTCATCTCCACAAATGGACTTTTTAGGATCCTTGGGTGGCTCCGTAGTTTGAAACCAATTCTGGTTATCGCTTCTCGGCCTTTTGGCTAAGATCAAGTGTAGTATCTGTTCTTATCAGTTTAATATCTGATACGTCCCCTATCTGGGGACCATATATTAAATGGATTTTTAGAACAGGGAGATGGAAAAAGAGCTTGCTCTGTCCACTCCACGCATTGACCTGGTATTGCAGTATCTCCAGGACCGGTGCACCCCTTCTTTAATGCAGTTTCTAAAATCAGAAAGAATTGAATTCAATGTTTTTTGTTCATTTTGCTTGTTTGTCGGATTTTGGGATGGACTCTTTGGCTCTGCTTTTCTTCTCCTCATTGGATTTTTCATGTTCAAAGTTGCAGAAGCCAGATTACAAGCTCATTTTGGTTCAACTTCAGCAACTGTGCATTGCATTGCCATGTAATGTGATGCAATGCTATCTTTCTAGCTCTCCCTTTCTACTTCCTTTTGGATAAACAGACATATTAGGCAAGCATTTTGGAGCTTTCACCTAAATAACTACAGGTGGTGAGATAAGCTGCACAATATAATTGACCTTTCAGTATATTGTTGCACACACACCATCTATTTAGCAAATGCCCTTGTTATCAACAGCAGCCTTTTAAACTCACCCGAGCTAACAGGTATGTGCGCTGGTTACACTGCTGCGCTTAAAATTTCTTTTTTGGTTTGCTACAATGCCTTTTCTGAAACGTTGTCTCCTTCTGCTGGAACACTGACTTCTTTCATTTAATGCCTGCAGACTATAAAAGAGAACCCAACCCAAAAAGTTTGGTTGATTAGTCTGTGGCATTCTGTTAAACTGTTGCTTATGGCGGTCTCTGTGAGCTTCTCAGCGACATTCAGCCAGCCAGGTATCCTGCCTGCAGTAGATGGAATGTGGCAATGGAACGCTGGCTGCGCGTGTCATAATAGGCTCTGAGCCTTTATATACCTGTGCACAGCAGCAGCCACCTTCAGTCTGCTGCTGGACAGCCAGCAGCAGCAGCAGCAGGAGAGGTATGTAATCAGGAGCCCTCCTGCTAAGGGTAGACAGCTGCTCGTTCCACCCCACCCCCCGCCTTAATTGGTTCTCCTCCCTTCCAACGGTGTTGAGGCGGGTGGGAACAGCAGGGGGTGAAGGTGCTGTGTTTAAAGAGGTGGAGTTATGCAGATCTAAAACGCGTGGATTGCAGCAGCAGCAAGCCGAAAAGTGCAGGCATGTAAGGGATCTAGAGGTTGACAACATGTCTTCTTAACGGGAGTCCAGGAGCTCATCTCCACAAATGGACTTTTTAGGATCCTTGGGTGGCTCCGTAGTTTGAAACCAATTCTGGTTATCGCTTCTCGGCCTTTTGGCTAAGATCAAGTGTAGTATCTGTTCTTATCAGTTTAATATCTGATACGTCCCCTATCTGGGGACCATATATTAAATGGATTTTTAGAACAGGGAGATGGAAAAAGAGCTTGCTCTGTCCACTCCACGCATTGACCTGGTATTGCAGTATCTCCAGGACCGGTGCACCCCTTCTTTAATGCAGTTTCTAAAATCAGAAAGAATTGAATTCAATGTTTTTTGTTCATTTTGCTTGTTTGTCGGATTTTGGGATGGACTCTTTGGCTCTGCTTTTCTTCTCCTCATTGGATTTTTCATGTTCAAAGTTGCAGAAGCCAGATTACAAGCTCATTTTGGTTCAACTTCAGCAACTGTGCATTGCATTGCCATGTAATGTGATGCAATGCTATCTTTCTAGCTCTCCCTTTCTACTTCCTTTTGGATAAACAGACATATTAGGCAAGCATTTTGGAGCTTTCACCTAAATAACTACAGGTGGTGAGATAAGCTGCACAATATAATTGACCTTTCAGTATATTGTTGCACACACACCATCTATTTAGCAAATGCCCTTGTTATCAACAGCAGCCTTTTAAACTCACCCGAGCTAACAGGTATGTGCGCTGGTTACACTGCTGCGCTTAAAATTTATTTTTTGGTTTGCTACAATGCCTTTTCTGAAACGTTGTCTCCTTCTGCTGGAACACTGACTTCTTTCATTTAATGCCTGCAGACTATAAAAGAGAACCCAACCCAAAAAGTTTGGTTGATTAGTCTGTGGCATTCTGTTAAACTGTTGCTTATGGCGGTCTCTGTGAGCTTCTCAGCGACATTCAGCCAGCCAGGTATCCTGCCTGCAGTAGATGGAATGTGGCAATGGAACGCTGGCTGCGCGTGTCATAATAGGCTCTGAGCCTTTATATACCTGTGCACAGCAGCAGCCACCTTCAGTCTGCTGCTGGACAGCCAGCAGCAGCAGCAGCAGGAGAGGTATGTAATCAGGAGCCCTCCTGCTAAGGGTAGACAGCTGCTCGTTCCACCCCACCCCCCGCCTTAATTGGTTCTCCTCCCTTCCAACGGTGTTGAGGCGGGTGGGAACAGCAGGGGGTGAAGGTGCTGTGTTTAAAGAGGTGGAGTTATGCAGATCTAAAACGCGTGGATTGCAGCAGCAGCAAGCCGAAAAGTGCAGGCATGTAAGGGATCTAGAGGTTGACAACATGTCTTCTTAACGGGAGTCCAGGAGCTCATCTCCACAAATGGACTTTTTAGGATCCTTGGGTGGCTCCGTAGTTTGAAACCAATTCTGGTTATCGCTTCTCGGCCTTTTGGCTAAGATCAAGTGTAGTATCTGTTCTTATCAGTTTAATATCTGATACGTCCCCTATCTGGGGACCATATATTAAATGGATTTTTAGAACAGGGAGATGGAAAAAGAGCTTGCTCTGTCCACTCCACGCATTGACCTGGTATTGCAGTATCTCCAGGACCGGTGCACCCCTTCTTTAATGCAGTTTCTAAAATCAGAAAGAATTGAATTCAATGTTTTTTGTTCATTTTGCTTGTTTGTCGGATTTTGGGATGGACTCTTTGGCTCTGCTTTTCTTCTCCTCATTGGATTTTTCATGTTCAAAGTTGCAGAAGCCAGATTACAAGCTCATTTTGGTTCAACTTCAGCAACTGTGCATTGCATTGCCATGTAATGTGATGCAATGCTATCTTTCTAGCTCTCCCTTTCTACTTCCTTTTGGATAAACAGACATATTAGGCAAGCATTTTGGAGCTTTCACCTAAATAACTACAGGTGGTGAGATAAGCTGCACAATATAATTGACCTTTCAGTATATTGTTGCACACACACCATCTATTTAGCAAATGCCCTTGTTATCAACAGCAGCCTTTTAAACTCACCCGAGCTAACAGGTATGTGCGCTGGTTACACTGCTGCGCTTAAAATTTCTTTTTTGGTTTGCTACAATGCCTTTTCTGAAACGTTGTCTCCTTCTGCTGGAACACTGACTTCTTTCATTTAATGCCTGCAGACTATAAAAGAGAACCCAACCCAAAAAGTTTGGTTGATTAGTCTGTGGCATTCTGTTAAACTGTTGCTTATGGCGGTCTCTGTGAGCTTCTCAGCGACATTCAGCCAGCCAGGTATCCTGCCTGCAGTAGATGGAATGTGGCAATGGAACGCTGGCTGCGCGTGTCATAATAGGCTCTGAGCCTTTATATACCTGTGCACAGCAGCAGCCACCTTCAGTCTGCTGCTGGACAGCCAGCAGCAGCAGCAGCAGGAGAGGTATGTAATCAGGAGCCCTCCTGCTAAGGGTAGACAGCTGCTCGTTCCACCCCACCCCCCGCCTTAATTGGTTCTCCTCCCTTCCAACGGTGTTGAGGCGGGTGGGAACAGCAGGGGGTGAAGGTGCTGTGTTTAAAGAGGTGGAGTTATGCAGATCTAAAACGCGTGGATTGCAGCAGCAGCAAGCCGAAAAGTGCAGGCATGTAAGGGATCTAGAGGTTGACAACATGTCTTCTTAACGGGAGTCCAGGAGCTCATCTCCACAAATGGACTTTTTAGGATCCTTGGGTGGCTCCGTAGTTTGAAACCAATTCTGGTTATCGCTTCTCGGCCTTTTGGCTAAGATCAAGTGTAGTATCTGTTCTTATCAGTTTAATATCTGATACGTCCCCTATCTGGGGACCATATATTAAATGGATTTTTAGAACAGGGAGATGGAAAAAGAGCTTGCTCTGTCCACTCCACGCATTGACCTGGTATTGCAGTATCTCCAGGACCGGTGCACCCCTTCTTTAATGCAGTTTCTAAAATCAGAAAGAATTGAATTCAATGTTTTTTGTTCATTTTGCTTGTTTGTCGGATTTTGGGATGGACTCTTTGGCTCTGCTTTTCTTCTCCTCATTGGATTTTTCATGTTCAAAGTTGCAGAAGCCAGATTACAAGCTCATTTTGGTTCAACTTCAGCAACTGTGCATTGCATTGCCATGTAATGTGATGCAATGCTATCTTTCTAGCTCTCCCTTTCTACTTCCTTTTGGATAAACAGACATATTAGGCAAGCATTTTGGAGCTTTCACCTAAATAACTACAGGTGGTGAGATAAGCTGCACAATATAATTGACCTTTCAGTATATTGTTGCACACACACCATCTATTTAGCAAATGCCCTTGTTATCAACAGCAGCCTTTTAAACTCACCCGAGCTAACAGGTATGTGCGCTGGTTACACTGCTGCGCTTAAAATTTCTTTTTTGGTTTGCTACAATGCCTTTTCTGAAACGTTGTCTCCTTCTGCTGGAACACTGACTTCTTTCATTTAATGCCTGCAGACTATAAAAGAGAACCCAACCCAAAAAGTTTGGTTGATTAGTCTGTGGCATTCTGTTAAACTGTTGCTTATGGCGGTCTCTGTGAGCTTCTCAGCGACATTCAGCCAGCCAGGTATCCTGCCTGCAGTAGATGGAATGTGGCAATGGAACGCTGGCTGCGCGTGTCATAATAGGCTCTGAGCCTTTATATACCTGTGCACAGCAGCAGCCACCTTCAGTCTGCTGCTGGACAGCCAGCAGCAGCAGCAGCAGGAGAGGTATGTAATCAGGAGCCCTCCTGCTAAGGGTAGACAGCTGCTCGTTCCACCCCACCCCCCGCCTTAATTGGTTCTCCTCCCTTCCAACGGTGTTGAGGCGGGTGGGAACAGCAGGGGGTGAAGGTGCTGTGTTTAAAGAGGTGGAGTTATGCAGATCTAAAACGCGTGGATTGCAGCAGCAGCAAGCCGAAAAGTGCAGGCATGTAAGGGATCTAGAGGTTGACAACATGTCTTCTTAACGGGAGTCCAGGAGCTCATCTCCACAAATGGACTTTTTAGGATCCTTGGGTGGCTCCGTAGTTTGAAACCAATTCTGGTTATCGCTTCTCGGCCTTTTGGCTAAGATCAAGTGTAGTATCTGTTCTTATCAGTTTAATATCTGATACGTCCCCTATCTGGGGACCATATATTAAATGGATTTTTAGAACAGGGAGATGGAAAAAGAGCTTGCTCTGTCCACTCCACGCATTGACCTGGTATTGCAGTATCTCCAGGACCGGTGCACCCCTTCTTTAATGCAGTTTCTAAAATCAGAAAGAATTGAATTCAATGTTTTTTGTTCATTTTGCTTGTTTGTCGGATTTTGGGATGGACTCTTTGGCTCTGCTTTTCTTCTCCTCATTGGATTTTTCATGTTCAAAGTTGCAGAAGCCAGATTACAAGCTCATTTTGGTTCAACTTCAGCAACTGTGCATTGCATTGCCATGTAATGTGATGCAATGCTATCTTTCTAGCTCTCCCTTTCTACTTCCTTTTGGATAAACAGACATATTAGGCAAGCATTTTGGAGCTTTCACCTAAATAACTACAGGTGGTGAGATAAGCTGCACAATATAATTGACCTTTCAGTATATTGTTGCACACACACCATCTATTTAGCAAATGCCCTTGTTATCAACAGCAGCCTTTTAAACTCACCCGAGCTAACAGGTATGTGCGCTGGTTACACTGCTGCGCTTAAAATTTCTTTTTTGGTTTGCTACAATGCCTTTTCTGAAACGTTGTCTCCTTCTGCTGGAACACTGACTTCTTTCATTTAATGCCTGCAGACTATAAAAGAGAACCCAACCCAAAAAGTTTGGTTGATTAGTCTGTGGCATTCTGTTAAACTGTTGCTTATGGCGGTCTCTGTGAGCTTCTCAGCGACATTCAGCCAGCCAGGTATCCTGCCTGCAGTAGATGGAATGTGGCAATGGAACGCTGGCTGCGCGTGTCATAATAGGCTCTGAGCCTTTATATACCTGTGCACAGCAGCAGCCACCTTCAGTCTGCTGCTGGACAGCCAGCAGCAGCAGCAGCAGGAGAGGTATGTAATCAGGAGCCCTCCTGCTAAGGGTAGACAGCTGCTCGTTCCACCCCACCCCCCGCCTTAATTGGTTCTCCTCCCTTCCAACGGTGTTGAGGCGGGTGGGAACAGCAGGGGGTGAAGGTGCTGTGTTTAAAGAGGTGGAGTTATGCAGATCTAAAACGCGTGGATTGCAGCAGCAGCAAGCCGAAAAGTGCAGGCATGTAAGGGATCTAGAGGTTGACAACATGTCTTCTTAACGGGAGTCCAGGAGCTCATCTCCACAAATGGACTTTTTAGGATCCTTGGGTGGCTCCGTAGTTTGAAACCAATTCTGGTTATCGCTTCTCGGCCTTTTGGCTAAGATCAAGTGTAGTATCTGTTCTTATCAGTTTAATATCTGATACGTCCCCTATCTGGGGACCATATATTAAATGGATTTTTAGAACAGGGAGATGGAAAAAGAGCTTGCTCTGTCCACTCCACGCATTGACCTGGTATTGCAGTATCTCCAGGACCGGTGCACCCCTTCTTTAATGCAGTTTCTAAAATCAGAAAGAATTGAATTCAATGTTTTTTGTTCATTTTGCTTGTTTGTCGGATTTTGGGATGGACTCTTTGGCTCTGCTTTTCTTCTCCTCATTGGATTTTTCATGTTCAAAGTTGCAGAAGCCAGATTACAAGCTCATTTTGGTTCAACTTCAGCAACTGTGCATTGCATTGCCATGTAATGTGATGCAATGCTATCTTTCTAGCTCTCCCTTTCTACTTCCTTTTGGATAAACAGACATATTAGGCAAGCATTTTGGAGCTTTCACCTAAATAACTACAGGTGGTGAGATAAGCTGCACAATATAATTGACCTTTCAGTATATTGTTGCACACACACCATCTATTTAGCAAATGCCCTTGTTATCAACAGCAGCCTTTTAAACTCACCCGAGCTAACAGGTATGTGCGCTGGTTACACTGCTGCGCTTAAAATTTCTTTTTTGGTTTGCTACAATGCCTTTTCTGAAACGTTGTCTCCTTCTGCTGGAACACTGACTTCTTTCATTTAATGCCTGCAGACTATAAAAGAGAACCCAACCCAAAAAGTTTGGTTGATTAGTCTGTGGCATTCTGTTAAACTGTTGCTTATGGCGGTCTCTGTGAGCTTCTCAGCGACATTCAGCCAGCCAGGTATCCTGCCTGCAGTAGATGGAATGTGGCAATGGAACGCTGGCTGCGCGTGTCATAATAGGCTCTGAGCCTTTATATACCTGTGCACAGCAGCAGCCACCTTCAGTCTGCTGCTGGACAGCCAGCAGCAGCAGCAGCAGGAGAGGTATGTAATCAGGAGCCCTCCTGCTAAGGGTAGACAGCTGCTCGTTCCACCCCACCCCCCGCCTTAATTGGTTCTCCTCCCTTCCAACGGTGTTGAGGCGGGTGGGAACAGCAGGGGGTGAAGGTGCTGTGTTTAAAGAGGTGGAGTTATGCAGATCTAAAACGCGTGGATTGCAGCAGCAGCAAGCCGAAAAGTGCATGCATGTAAGGGATCTAGAGGTTGACAACATGTCTTCTTAACGGGAGTCCAGGAGCTCATCTCCACAAATGGACTTTTTAGGATCCTTGGGTGGCTCCGTAGTTTGAAACCAATTCTGGTTATCGCTTCTCGGCCTTTTGGCTAAGATCAAGTGTAGTATCTGTTCTTATCAGTTTAATATCTGATACGTCCCCTATCTGGGGACCATATATTAAATGGATTTTTAGAACAGGGAGATGGAAAAAGAGCTTGCTCTGTCCACTCCACGCATTGACCTGGTATTGCAGTATCTCCAGGACCGGTGCACCCCTTCTTTAATGCAGTTTCTAAAATCAGAAAGAATTGAATTCAATGTTTTTTGTTCATTTTGCTTGTTTGTCGGATTTTGGGATGGACTCTTTGGCTCTGCTTTTCTTCTCCTCATTGGATTTTTCATGTTCAAAGTTGCAGAAGCCAGATTACAAGCTCATTTTGGTTCAACTTCAGCAACTGTGCATTGCATTGCCATGTAATGTGATGCAATGCTATCTTTCTAGCTCTCCCTTTCTACTTCCTTTTGGATAAACAGACATATTAGGCAAGCATTTTGGAGCTTTCACCTAAATAACTACAGGTGGTGAGATAAGCTGCACAATATAATTGACCTTTCAGTATATTGTTGCACACACACCATCTATTTAGCAAATGCCCTTGTTATCAACAGCAGCCTTTTAAACTCACCCGAGCTAACAGGTATGTGCGCTGGTTACACTGCTGCGCTTAAAATTTCTTTTTTGGTTTGCTACAATGCCTTTTCTGAAACGTTGTCTCCTTCTGCTGGAACACTGACTTCTTTCATTTAATGCCTGCAGACTATAAAAGAGAACCCAACCCAAAAAGTTTGGTTGATTAGTCTGTGGCATTCTGTTAAACTGTTGCTTATGGCGGTCTCTGTGAGCTTCTCAGCGACATTCAGCCAGCCAGGTATCCTGCCTGCAGTAGATGGAATGTGGCAATGGAACGCTGGCTGCGCGTGTCATAATAGGCTCTGAGCCTTTATATACCTGTGCACAGCAGCAGCCACCTTCAGTCTGCTGCTGGACAGCCAGCAGCAGCAGCAGCAGGAGAGGTATGTAATCAGGAGCCCTCCTGCTAAGGGTAGACAGCTGCTCGTTCCACCCCACCCCCCGCCTTAATTGGTTCTCCTCCCTTCCAACGGTGTTGAGGCGGGTGGGAACAGCAGGGGGTGAAGGTGCTGTGTTTAAAGAGGTGGAGTTATGCAGATCTAAAACGCGTGGATTGCAGCAGCAGCAAGCCGAAAAGTGCAGGCATGTAAGGGATCTAGAGGTTGACAACATGTCTTCTTAACGGGAGTCCAGGAGCTCATCTCCACAAATGGACTTTTTAGGATCCTTGGGTGGCTCCGTAGTTTGAAACCAATTCTGGTTATCGCTTCTCGGCCTTTTGGCTAAGATCAAGTGTAGTATCTGTTCTTATCAGTTTAATATCTGATACGTCCCCTATCTGGGGACCATATATTAAATGGATTTTTAGAACAGGGAGATGGAAAAAGAGCTTGCTCTGTCCACTCCACGCATTGACCTGGTATTGCAGTATCTCCAGGACCGGTGCACCCCTTCTTTAATGCAGTTTCTAAAATCAGAAAGAATTGAATTCAATGTTTTTTGTTCATTTTGCTTGTTTGTCGGATTTTGGGATGGACTCTTTGGCTCTGCTTTTCTTCTCCTCATTGGATTTTTCATGTTCAAAGTTGCAGAAGCCAGATTACAAGCTCATTTTGGTTCAACTTCAGCAACTGTGCATTGCATTGCCATGTAATGTGATGCAATGCTATCTTTCTAGCTCTCCCTTTCTACTTCCTTTTGGATAAACAGACATATTAGGCAAGCATTTTGGAGCTTTCACCTAAATAACTACAGGTGGTGAGATAAGCTGCACAATATAATTGACCTTTCAGTATATTGTTGCACACACACCATCTATTTAGCAAATGCCCTTGTTATCAACAGCAGCCTTTTAAACTCACCCGAGCTAACAGGTATGTGCGCTGGTTACACTGCTGCGCTTAAAATTTCTTTTTTGGTTTGCTACAATGCCTTTTCTGAAACGTTGTCTCCTTCTGCTGGAACACTGACTTCTTTCATTTAATGCCTGCAGACTATAAAAGAGAACCCAACCCAAAAAGTTTGGTTGATTAGTCTGTGGCATTCTGTTAAACTGTTGCTTATGGCGGTCTCTGTGAGCTTCTCAGCGACATTCAGCCAGCCAGGTATCCTGCCTGCAGTAGATGGAATGTGGCAATGGAACGCTGGCTGCGCGTGTCATAATAGGCTCTGAGCCTTTATATACCTGTGCACAGCAGCAGCCACCTTCAGTCTGCTGCTGGACAGCCAGCAGCAGCAGCAGCAGGAGAGGTATGTAATCAGGAGCCCTCCTGCTAAGGGTAGACAGCTGCTCGTTCCACCCCACCCCCCGCCTTAATTGGTTCTCCTCCCTTCCAACGGTGTTGAGGCGGGTGGGAACAGCAGGGGGTGAAGGTGCTGTGTTTAAAGAGGTGGAGTTATGCAGATCTAAAACGCGTGGATTGCAGCAGCAGCAAGCCGAAAAGTGCAGGCATGTAAGGGATCTAGAGGTTGACAACATGTCTTCTTAACGGGAGTCCAGGAGCTCATCTCCACAAATGGACTTTTTAGGATCCTTGGGTGGCTCCGTAGTTTGAAACCAATTCTGGTTATCGCTTCTCGGCCTTTTGGCTCAGATCTGTAATGGGTCTAGTCATTTGGCTGTCTGTGCGTTAACTCTTGGCCCTGTGGCATTGCCATTTTATGGCTTAAGCCACTTGCTGCTATAAGGAGTTGGCCAGTAGACACGACTAGCGATAATGGGACGCATTCGATACGCTGGGCCCGGTGAGGCTCGAGTGAAGTTTGGAATCCAGATTGATGTGGAAGAAGGCAAAGAAGGAATCTTTACCCTCAGCTTCGTGGTGAAGGAGATTTTGTTTGGACTCCTTGAAGTGAAGAAGGAAGAAATCTTGTGCCTCCAGCAATTCAAAAGCAAGTATAATCTTGTATTTACTTCTATGGCTGTTTGCAACAATTTCTATGATTGTTTGAAAAAGAATCTGGACAATCAATATTTGGATGGGCTGACTTTTGTCATCTTGTATTGCTCCAAAGAGGTACCTCTGACTGTTTTCATGTACAACCCACATGTGGACTTGGCTTTGATTTATGCCTTTCTAAATAGGCACTGCTATATTACCAAGGTGGCAGTAAAAGTCATGAATGAGGAGGAACTATGGACCGGTAAATATCGTTTCATGGTCAAGTTCCGGGAAAGTCCTGATGAACCAGGGGGTATACATTATCCTCCATCAAATTTTTCCATTGGGAGTGAGCGGGGTTACCTGTTCTTCCCCAATGCGCCCAGGTTTTGTCGTCATTGTAGGAGGTATGGCCATACTCAGGAAGCATGCGACATCAGACAGATTATTTGCAGGAAGTGCAATGAGGTGGGTCATTCTTCCAATAATTGCAAAAATGAAATAGTCTGTAACCTCTGCGGAGAGAAGGGGCATGCCTTCAGAGACTGTATATTCCATCCTGGTTCATATGCGGGGGCAGCGGGAAGGGGAAGGAGAAGAAATGAATCTCCTGCACCCACAGCTACAACTCCGACTGCTCCAACTCCGACTGCTCCGATATCTACTCTGGCTTTCCTGGATGAGGAGGAGGCTCGGGTTGCTTTTCCAGAACTGGTTCGTGTGAATGTAAGAGGAAATATGGAGCTGGCACCTGAGCCACCGGTGCAGAGGGCCGCGTCTGTGGCTTCAGATGTCAGTGAGTCTGAGACGATAACTGATGATCGTATAGGCATGGAAGTGGCCCCGGTGGAGGATCTGGAGGCTGAAATTCCAGACATGATGGTTACATTGCAGGGGGAAGAGGAGTCTGATCTGACCAGAACACCGCATGTGGCCTGGAGCGATGTCGTTTCTGACCTTGAGGAGGAGGGAGGTCAGGGGGACTTTGACCCCCAGCGGCGGGATTATAGTTCAGATGAAGATGGAGGCGCTTCAGTGAAGAAAAAGAAGAAAACTGAGCCATCCTTTTCCCCTTTAAGTGACTGCAGTGTGAGTCCAGCCCGGGTGTACCCTACTGCATCCGATCCCCAAGATGTGTCTTTTTTGGGGGAAGGCACAAACTACGATATCTGCACGTCCAGCGTCCTACCCCCAGAAGGGTTAGGATGATGTACAGGTGGGCATGTTGTCGTGACCTGCCACATCAAATTAATAGATGGGTGCCCAAGTTGCTCTCAGCATCTTGTCGCTAAATGTTCGGCTGATTAAATCTGAGTCGAGAAGAGTGGCAATTTTGGACTACTTGAGCAACTTGGATGCGGACGTATACTGTGTCCAGGAGTGTGGGATCTCCGATCCCTTAAGTGAAAATGCATGGCCTTTAGGTCAAAGTGTGTGGTCTGGTTCTGTATGTAATAAAAATTGTGGGGTAGGTGTTTTGGTGAAGGGTTATAGTGTTAAGATAGAAAGTTACATGGTGGTGGAGGCGGGGAGGTGTGTAATATGTGAGTTAAATTGTAGGGGGTGGAGGGTTAGGGTGGTAAATATGTATGCACCAATAGATAAAGGGGAGAGGCTGGAAATTTTTGAGAAATTATGTTTTTTTTTATCTGGCAAAATGCCAATAATTTTTGTTGGAGATTTCAATTGTGTGACGGAGGGGGATAAGATGGATGTTACAGGTAAAAGACTCAAGAGTCTTGTGGCGGATTTTTCCTTACAGGATGCTGCGGAAGTTTTTTTAGGTAATCCACCTCCTGCGACCTATAAGGCCGACAGGGGAGGCATAGAGTCTAGAATAGACCGTATCTTCTTTTCTTCACAAAATGTTATTTGTAGGAATTTCCAGCAGGAAGATGTTCCCTTCTCTGACCATGTGTGTTTGAGGGCACGTCTAGAAGGTAAGATTTCCTTTGTATATGGTGGTGGCGTGTGGAAACTTAATGTGCGTTTGCTGGAAGATAATAGGATCATGCGTGATTTTAGGCGAATGTATGTTAGGTGGAGGGATAAAAAAAGTGATTTCAGGAATGTGCTTGAGTGGTGGGACTGGATGAAGAGTGAGATTGTTTTTTTCTTTAGAAAAAGGGGCAGGAGGAAAGCAGCAATGAATAGAGCAAAATTTAATGATTTAAGCTCTAGACTGGAGTGGCTGAGGATGTTAAGGATGATTGGAGTGGATGTGGATGTTTTGATGTGTCAAGTGAAAGAAGAGATTAAGAAATATATTGAGGGTAAAGGGAAAGAAATTATTTACCGTTCTAAGATTGAACATTTGGAGAAAAATGAGAAATGCACAAGGTTTTTTTTCAAAAAAGTTTTTGGGAAGAAAGTAGATATGGATGAGGTGGTGAATGGTGATGGGGTGTGTGTGAGTGGGAAGGATGTGATGCAGGAGGTGGTGTTGTTTTATAAGGAGTTGTATGGGGAAAAATGGGTTGATGATAGGATGTTGACTGATGCTTTGGGGTGTTTAGAAGGTTGTTTGGGTGAGGATGAACGTGAAATATTGGATGATGTAATTGTGTTGGATGAAGTTAAAAAAGTGGTGATGTCTGCGAGTAAGAATAAAACACCTGGGAAGGATGGACTGCCCGTGGAGTTATATGTTAAGGAATGGGACACGATGGGAAATGACTTATTGGAGGTGTGCCAGTATATGTTCACGGAGAATATGTTGAGTGAATCTATGAGAGATGGGGTGGTGGTTTTGGTTCATAAGAAAGGTGATAAAAAGGATTTGGGGAATTGGAGGCCAATCACCCTTTTGAATGCAGACTATAAGGTGTTTAGTAAATTGTTGGCTAGCCGGATGCGGGAAGTGATTGGCGGTGTGGTGGATGAAGATCAAGTGTGTGCAGTGCCTGGGAGAAGTATGACTGAAAATTTGGTGTTGTTGCGTGATGTGATTGGGGATTGTATGAGTCGTAAGCAGAAATGTTTGTTGTTTTCGGTTGATTTTGAAAAAGCTTTTGACCGTGTGTCACATAGCTTTATGTTTAAGGTTTTGTCTAAGATGGGTTATTCCAGGAATTTTGTAAACTGTGTTAGGAGTTTGTATTGTAATGTTTCAAGTGAATTTTTGGTGAATGGGTGGTTGAGTGAGAAAGTGAGAATTAAATCAGGAGTGCGTCAGGGGTGCCCTATGTCCCCTTTTTTGTTTATTAGTGTGATTGAAGTGTTGATGTGTATGGTTAGGAAGGATAAGGTTATGAGAGGTGTGATGATTCCTGGGAGTAATGGAAAGGATGTGAGAATTCTAGGTTACATGGATGATGTAGTGATTGTGAGTGGGAATATGGCTGCGATGAGTAGGGCAAGGTTGATATTAAGTTTGTTTTGTAGTGTCTCAGCTTTTAAGGTCAATTGGACTAAGAGTTCCTTTAAATGTTTTGGTGAGAGGAATGTACGGATGGATGGTGTGAGGTGTGAGGATGGTGCAATAAAGGTGCTTGGGATTAAGTTTAATGATGATTTGAAAGGAAATGAGAGTTGGGAAGATTGTGGGGTGAGAGTGGTGCGCAAGTTGAATTTTTGGCGAATGAGAGAATTAACTCTGACTGGGAAAGTTCTGATTATTAAGGCGGTTATTTTGCCTATTTTGTTGTTTGTTGCGAATGTATATCCTGCTGCTTTTAAGAAAATTAGGAAAACTGAGAAATTCATCTTTAATTTTCTTTGGGGAAGTCGCATGGAGAAATTGAAACGGGAATATGTCTATAAGTTATGTGTAAATGGTGGTTTGGATTTTCCAAATATTGATTTCTTTTTAGGGATTAGTTACGTGAAAATGGTGGTGGTGGTTCTAGGGAAAAGTAATAAGTGTGCTTATATGATGAAGTATTCGGCTGGATGGATGCTTTATGGCTTAAAGTGGGTCAAAAGGGATGCTAGAGTGCCTGTTGCTTTTAAGTGTCCTGTATGGTATGGTTGTGTTGAGAAATTTGTAAGGAAGTATGATTTGTTGTCCGTTAACATGAGTGATTTTAGGCAAAAGAAGAAAGTCATTAGGATGGTGCGTGAGCGTGAGGTGGTATGTAATATCAATGGGTTGAGAGGGGAGGAAGTAACCGAGATGTGGAGAAAATTAAGTATAGATGGTGTGACTAACAGACAGAGAGATATCGCTTGGATGATATTGCATGACATTTTGCCTGTTAGAGATGTGCAAAAGAAGAGGGATTTAGTTAAATCTGAGGTATGCCCGAGGGATGGATGTGGTTTGAGAGAGCATGTTAGACATATGGTATGGGATTGTGATTTTGCATATGATGTATGGAAGGGTATAGGGGGACTTTGCAAGGAATTGGTGGGTGTAAAGTATGTTAATTGGAAACTTGCTATGTTTGGGATGGGTGCATGTAGTAGAATTAAGGATAGGATTTTATGGTTGTTGGTGGTGTGTGTAATTGAAAGTTTGTGGGATGCGAGGAATTTGTTAGTTTTTAAAAGGAAGAAAATGTCAGTTAATGAATGTTTGAGATTGATTCTGTCACGTATGTATGTAATATACCTCTGGGATCAGGAACGTGGAAGTATTATAGATGCTGAAGGGATCTGGAAGTTTAAAAAGTGGAGGTTTTTGGTAAAGTTTAATTAGTAGTGTATAATGTACCTGATGATAAGGTTTGGTTTTATTTTTGATTATATACCAAGTGTGATGAAAGGCTAAGTGTCAATGAAAGGCTTTTGTAAGTCGATTTGATTGAGCTTATGCTCCGGCCTATCTGATTTGGTTAAAAAAAAAAAAAAAAAAAAAAAAAAAAAAAAAAAAAAAATCTGTTCTTATCAGTTTAATATCTGATACGTCCCCTATCTGGGGACCATATATTAAATGGATTTTTAGAACAGGGAGATGGAAAAAGAGCTTGCTCTGTCCACTCCACGCATTGACCTGGTATTGCAGTATCTCCAGGACCGGTGCACCCCTTCTTTAATGCAGTTTCTAAAATCAGAAAGAATTGAATTCAATGTTTTTTGTTCATTTTGCTTGTTTGTCGGATTTTGGGATGGACTCTTTGGCTCTGCTTTTCTTCTCCTCATTGGATTTTTCATGTTCAAAGTTGCAGAAGCCAGATTACAAGCTCATTTTGGTTCAACTTCAGCAACTGTGCATTGCATTGCCATGTAATGTGATGCAATGCTATCTTTCTAGCTCTCCCTTTCTACTTCCTTTTGGATAAACAGACATATTAGGCAAGCATTTTGGAGCTTTCACCTAAATAACTACAGGTGGTGAGATAAGCTGCACAATATAATTGACCTTTCAGTATATTGTTGCACACACACCATCTATTTAGCAAATGCCCTTGTTATCAACAGCAGCCTTTTAAACTCACCCGAGCTAACAGGTATGTGCGCTGGTTACACTGCTGCGCTTAAAATTTCTTTTTTGGTTTGCTACAATGCCTTTTCTGAAACGTTGTCTCCTTCTGCTGGAACACTGACTTCTTTCATTTAATGCCTGCAGACTATAAAAGAGAACCCAACCCAAAAAGTTTGGTTGATTAGTCTGTGGCATTCTGTTAAACTGTTGCTTATGGCGGTCTCTGTGAGCTTCTCAGCGACATTCAGCCAGCCAGGTATCCTGCCTGCAGTAGATGGAATGTGGCAATGGAACGCTGGCTGCGCGTGTCATAATAGGCTCTGAGCCTTTATATACCTGTGCACAGCAGCAGCCACCTTCAGTCTGCTGCTGGACAGCCAGCAGCAGCAGCAGCAGGAGAGGTATGTAATCAGGAGCCCTCCTGCTAAGGGTAGACAGCTGCTCGTTCCACCCCACCCCCCGCCTTAATTGGTTCTCCTCCCTTCCAACGGTGTTGAGGCGGGTGGGAACAGCAGGGGGTGAAGGTGCTGTGTTTAAAGAGGTGGAGTTATGCAGATCTAAAACGCGTGGATTGCAGCAGCAGCAAGCCGAAAAGTGCAGGCATGTAAGGGATCTAGAGGTTGACAACATGTCTTCTTAACGGGAGTCCAGGAGCTCATCTCCACAAATGGACTTTTTAGGATCCTTGGGTGGCTCCGTAGTTTGAAACCAATTCTGGTTATCGCTTCTCGGCCTTTTGGCTAAGATCAAGTGTAGTATCTGTTCTTATCAGTTTAATATCTGATACGTCCCCTATCTGGGGACCATATATTAAATGGATTTTTAGAACAGGGAGATGGAAAAAGAGCTTGCTCTGTCCACTCCACGCATTGACCTGGTATTGCAGTATCTCCAGGACCGGTGCACCCCTTCTTTAATGCAGTTTCTAAAATCAGAAAGAATTGAATTCAATGTTTTTTGTTCATTTTGCTTGTTTGTCGGATTTTGGGATGGACTCTTTGGCTCTGCTTTTCTTCTCCTCATTGGATTTTTCATGTTCAAAGTTGCAGAAGCCAGATTACAAGCTCATTTTGGTTCAACTTCAGCAACTGTGCATTGCATTGCCATGTAATGTGATGCAATGCTATCTTTCTAGCTCTCCCTTTCTACTTCCTTTTGGATAAACAGACATATTAGGCAAGCATTTTGGAGCTTTCACCTAAATAACTACAGGTGGTGAGATAAGCTGCACAATATAATTGACCTTTCAGTATATTGTTGCACACACACCATCTATTTAGCAAATGCCCTTGTTATCAACAGCAGCCTTTTAAACTCACCCGAGCTAACAGGTATGTGCGCTGGTTACACTGCTGCGCTTAAAATTTCTTTTTTGGTTTGCTACAATGCCTTTTCTGAAACGTTGTCTCCTTCTGCTGGAACACTGACTTCTTTCATTTAATGCCTGCAGACTATAAAAGAGAACCCAACCCAAAAAGTTTGGTTGATTAGTCTGTGGCATTCTGTTAAACTGTTGCTTATGGCGGTCTCTGTGAGCTTCTCAGCGACATTCAGCCAGCCAGGTATCCTGCCTGCAGTAGATGGAATGTGGCAATGGAACGCTGGCTGCGCGTGTCATAATAGGCTCTGAGCCTTTATATACCTGTGCACAGCAGCAGCCACCTTCAGTCTGCTGCTGGACAGCCAGCAGCAGCAGCAGCAGGAGAGGTATGTAATCAGGAGCCCTCCTGCTAAGGGTAGACAGCTGCTCGTTCCACCCCACCCCCCGCCTTAATTGGTTCTCCTCCCTTCCAACGGTGTTGAGGCGGGTGGGAACAGCAGGAGGTGAAGGTGTTGTGTTTAAAGAGGTGGAGTTATGCAGATCTAAAACGCGTGGATTGCAGCAGCAGCAAGCCGAAAAGTGCAGGCATGTAAGGGATCTAGAGGTTGACAACATGTCTTCTTAACGGGAGTCCAGGAGCTCATCTCCACAAATGGACTTTTTAGGATCCTTGGGTGGCTCCGTAGTTTGAAACCAATTCTGGTTATCGCTTCTCGGCCTTTTGGCTAAGATCAAGTGTAGTATCTGTTCTTATCAGTTTAATATCTGATACGTCCCCTATCTGGGGACCATATATTAAATGGATTTTTAGAACAGGGAGATGGAAAAAGAGCTTGCTCTGTCCACTCCACGCATTGACCTGGTATTGCAGTATCTCCAGGACCGGTGCACCCCTTCTTTAATGCAGTTTCTAAAATCAGAAAGAATTGAATTCAATGTTTTTTGTTCATTTTGCTTGTTTGTCGGATTTTGGGATGGACTCTTTGGCTCTGCTTTTCTTCTCCTCATTGGATTTTTCATGTTCAAAGTTGCAGAAGCCAGATTACAAGCTCATTTTGGTTCAACTTCAGCAACTGTGCATTGCATTGCCATGTAATGTGATGCAATGCTATCTTTCTAGCTCTCCCTTTCTACTTCCTTTTGGATAAACAGACATATTAGGCAAGCATTTTGGAGCTTTCACCTAAATAACTACAGGTGGTGAGATAAGCTGCACAATATAATTGACCTTTCAGTATATTGTTGCACACACACCATCTATTTAGCAAATGCCCTTGTTATCAACAGCAGCCTTTTAAACTCACCCGAGCTAACAGGTATGTGCGCTGGTTACACTGCTGCGCTTAAAATTTCTTTTTTGGTTTGCTACAATGCCTTTTCTGAAACGTTGTCTCCTTCTGCTGGAACACTGACTTCTTTCATTTAATGCCTGCAGACTATAAAAGAGAACCCAACCCAAAAAGTTTGGTTGATTAGTCTGTGGCATTCTGTTAAACTGTTGCTTATGGCGGTCTCTGTGAGCTTCTCAGCGACATTCAGCCAGCCAGGTATCCTGCCTGCAGTAGATGGAATGTGGCAATGGAACGCTGGCTGCGCGTGTCATAATAGGCTCTGAGCCTTTATATACCTGTGCACAGCAGCAGCCACCTTCAGTCTGCTGCTGGACAGCCAGCAGCAGCAGCAGCAGGAGAGGTATGTAATCAGGAGCCCTCCTGCTAAGGGTAGACAGCTGCTCGTTCCACCCCACCCCCCGCCTTAATTGGTTCTCCTCCCTTCCAACGGTGTTGAGGCGGGTGGGAACAGCAGGGGGTGAAGGTGCTGTGTTTAAAGAGGTGGAGTTATGCAGATCTAAAACGCGTGGATTGCAGCAGCAGCAAGCCGAAAAGTGCAGGCATGTAAGGGATCTAGAGGTTGACAACATGTCTTCTTAACGGGAGTCCAGGAGCTCATCTCCACAAATGGACTTTTTAGGATCCTTGGGTGGCTCCGTAGTTTGAAACCAATTCTGGTTATCGCTTCTCGGCCTTTTGGCTAAGATCAAGTGTAGTATCTGTTCTTATCAGTTTAATATCTGATATGTCCCCTATCTGGGGACCATATATTAAATGGATTTTTAGAACAGGGAGATGGAAAAAGAGCTTGCTCTGTCCACTCCACGCATTGACCTGGTATTGCAGTATCTCCAGGACCGGTGCACCCCTTCTTTAATGCAGTTTCTAAAATCAGAAAGAATTGAATTCAATGTTTTTTGTTCATTTTGCTTGTTTGTCGGATTTTGGGATGGACTCTTTGGCTCTGCTTTTCTTCTCCTCATTGGATTTTTCATGTTCAAAGTTGCAGAAGCCAGATTACAAGCTCATTTTGGTTCAACTTCAGCAACTGTGCATTGCATTGCCATGTAATGTGATGCAATGCTATCTTTCTAGCTCTCCCTTTCTACTTCCTTTTGGATAAACAGACATATTAGGCAAGCATTTTGGAGCTTTCACCTAAATAACTACAGGTGGTGAGATAAGCTGCACAATATAATTGACCTTTCAGTATATTGTTGCACACACACCATCTATTTAGCAAATGCCCTTGTTATCAACAGCAGCCTTTTAAACTCACCCGAGCTAACAGGTATGTGCGCTGGTTACACTGCTGCGCTTAAAATTTCTTTTTTGGTTTGCTACAATGCCTTTTCTGAAACGTTGTCTCCTTCTGCTGGAACACTGACTTCTTTCATTTAATGCCTGCAGACTATAAAAGAGAACCCAACCCAAAAAGTTTGGTTGATTAGTCTGTGGCATTCTGTTAAACTGTTGCTTATGGCGGTCTCTGTGAGCTTCTCAGCGACATTCAGCCAGCCAGGTATCCTGCCTGCAGTAGATGGAATGTGGCAATGGAACGCTGGCTGCGCGTGTCATAATAGGCTCTGAGCCTTTATATACCTGTGCACAGCAGCAGCCACCTTCAGTCTGCTGCTGGACAGCCAGCAGCAGCAGCAGCAGGAGAGGTATGTAATCAGGAGCCCTCCTGCTAAGGGTAGACAGCTGCTCGTTCCACCCCACCCCCCGCCTTAATTGGTTCTCCTCCCTTCCAACGGTGTTGAGGCGGGTGGGAACAGCAGGGGGTGAAGGTGCTGTGTTTAAAGAGGTGGAGTTATGCAGATCTAAAACGCGTGGATTGCAGCAGCAGCAAGCCGAAAAGTGCAGGCATGTAAGGGATCTAGAGGTTGACAACATGTCTTCTTAACGGGAGTCCAGGAGCTCATCTCCACAAATGGACTTTTTAGGATCCTTGGGTGGCTCCGTAGTTTGAAACCAATTCTGGTTATCGCTTCTCGGCCTTTTGGCTAAGATCAAGTGTAGTATCTGTTCTTATCAGTTTAATATCTGATACGTCCCCTATCTGGGGACCATATATTAAATGGATTTTTAGAACAGGGAGATGGAAAAAGAGCTTGCTCTGTCCACTCCACGCATTGACCTGGTATTGCAGTATCTCCAGGACCGGTGCACCCCTTCTTTAATGCAGTTTCTAAAATCAGAAAGAATTGAATTCAATGTTTTTTGTTCATTTTGCTTGTTTGTCGGATTTTGGGATGGACTCTTTGGCTCTGCTTTTCTTCTCCTCATTGGATTTTTCATGTTCAAAGTTGCAGAAGCCAGATTACAAGCTCATTTTGGTTCAACTTCAGCAACTGTGCATTGCATTGCCATGTAATGTGATGCAATGCTATCTTTCTAGCTCTCCCTTTCTACTTCCTTTTGGATAAACAGACATATTAGGCAAGCATTTTGGAGCTTTCACCTAAATAACTACAGGTGGTGAGATAAGCTGCACAATATAATTGACCTTTCAGTATATTGTTGCACACACACCATCTATTTAGCAAATGCCCTTGTTATCAACAGCAGCCTTTTAAACTCACCCGAGCTAACAGGTATGTGCGCTGGTTACACTGCTGCGCTTAAAATTTCTTTTTTGGTTTGCTACAATGCCTTTTCTGAAACGTTGTCTCCTTCTGCTGGAACACTGACTTCTTTCATTTAATGCCTGCAGACTATAAAAGAGAACCCAACCCAAAAAGTTTGGTTGATTAGTCTGTGGCATTCTGTTAAACTGTTGCTTATGGCGGTCTCTGTGAGCTTCTCAGCGACATTCAGCCAGCCAGGTATCCTGCCTGCAGTAGATGGAATGTGGCAATGGAACGCTGGCTGCGCGTGTCATAATAGGCTCTGAGCCTTTATATACCTGTGCACAGCAGCAGCCACCTTCAGTCTGCTGCTGGACAGCCAGCAGCAGCAGCAGCAGGAGAGGTATGTAATCAGGAGCCCTCCTGCTAAGGGTAGACAGCTGCTCGTTCCACCCCACCCCCCGCCTTAATTGGTTCTCCTCCCTTCCAACGGTGTTGAGGCGGGTGGGAACAGCAGGGGGTGAAGGTGCTGTGTTTAAAGAGGTGGAGTTATGCAGATCTAAAACGCGTGGATTGCAGCAGCAGCAAGCCGAAAAGTGCAGGCATGTAAGGGATCTAGAGGTTGACAACATGTCTTCTTAACGGGAGTCCAGGAGCTCATCTCCACAAATGGACTTTTTAGGATCCTTGGGTGGCTCCGTAGTTTGAAACCAATTCTGGTTATCGCTTCTCGGCCTTTTGGCTAAGATCAAGTGTAGTATCTGTTCTTATCAGTTTAATATCTGATACGTCCCCTATCTGGGGACCATATATTAAATGGATTTTTAGAACAGGGAGATGGAAAAAGAGCTTGCTCTGTCCACTCCACGCATTGACCTGGTATTGCAGTATCTCCAGGACCGGTGCACCCCTTCTTTAATGCAGTTTCTAAAATCAGAAAGAATTGAATTCAATGTTTTTTGTTCATTTTGCTTGTTTGTCGGATTTTGGGATGGACTCTTTGGCTCTGCTTTTCTTCTCCTCATTGGATTTTTCATGTTCAAAGTTGCAGAAGCCAGATTACAAGCTCATTTTGGTTCAACTTCAGCAACTGTGCATTGCATTGCCATGTAATGTGATGCAATGCTATCTTTCTAGCTCTCCCTTTCTACTTCCTTTTGGATAAACAGACATATTAGGCAAGCATTTTGGAGCTTTCACCTAAATAACTACAGGTGGTGAGATAAGCTGCACAATATAATTGACCTTTCAGTATATTGTTGCACACACACCATCTATTTAGCAAATGCCCTTGTTATCAACAGCAGCCTTTTAAACTCACCCGAGCTAACAGGTATGTGCGCTGGTTACACTGCTGCGCTTAAAATTTCTTTTTTGGTTTGCTACAATGCCTTTTCTGAAACGTTGTCTCCTTCTGCTGGAACACTGACTTCTTTCATTTAATGCCTGCAGACTATAAAAGAGAACCCAACCCAAAAAGTTTGGTTGATTAGTCTGTGGCATTCTGTTAAACTGTTGCTTATGGCGGTCTCTGTGAGCTTCTCAGCGACATTCAGCCAGCCAGGTATCCTGCCTGCAGTAGATGGAATGTGGCAATGGAACGCTGGCTGCGCGTGTCATAATAGGCTCTGAGCCTTTATATACCTGTGCACAGCAGCAGCCACCTTCAGTCTGCTGCTGGACAGCCAGCAGCAGCAGCAGCAGGAGAGGTATGTAATCAGGAGCCCTCCTGCTAAGGGTAGACAGCTGCTCGTTCCACCCCACCCCCCGCCTTAATTGGTTCTCCTCCCTTCCAACGGTGTTGAGGCGGGTGGGAACAGCAGGGGGTGAAGGTGCTGTGTTTAAAGAGGTGGAGTTATGCAGATCTAAAACGCGTGGATTGCAGCAGCAGCAAGCCGAAAAGTGCAGGCATGTAAGGGATCTAGAGGTTGACAACATGTCTTCTTAACGGGAGTCCAGGAGCTCATCTCCACAAATGGACTTTTTAGGATCCTTGGGTGGCTCCGTAGTTTGAAACCAATTCTGGTTATCGCTTCTCGGCCTTTTGGCTAAGATCAAGTGTAGTATCTGTTCTTATCAGTTTAATATCTGATACGTCCCCTATCTGGGGACCATATATTAAATGGATTTTTAGAACAGGGAGATGGAAAAAGAGCTTGCTCTGTCCACTCCACGCATTGACCTGGTATTGCAGTATCTCCAGGACCGGTGCACCCCTTCTTTAATGCAGTTTCTAAAATCAGAAAGAATTGAATTCAATGTTTTTTGTTCATTTTGCTTGTTTGTCGGATTTTGGGATGGACTCTTTGGCTCTGCTTTTCTTCTCCTCATTGGATTTTTCATGTTCAAAGTTGCAGAAGCCAGATTACAAGCTCATTTTGGTTCAACTTCAGCAACTGTGCATTGCATTGCCATGTAATGTGATGCAATGCTATCTTTCTAGCTCTCCCTTTCTACTTCCTTTTGGATAAACAGACATATTAGGCAAGCATTTTGGAGCTTTCACCTAAATAACTACAGGTGGTGAGATAAGCTGCACAATATAATTGACCTTTCAGTATATTGTTGCACACACACCATCTATTTAGCAAATGCCCTTGTTATCAACAGCAGCCTTTTAAACTCACCCGAGCTAACAGGTATGTGCGCTGGTTACACTGCTGCGCTTAAAATTTCTTTTTTGGTTTGCTACAATGCCTTTTCTGAAACGTTGTCTCCTTCTGCTGGAACACTGACTTCTTTCATTTAATGCCTGCAGACTATAAAAGAGAACCCAACCCAAAAAGTTTGGTTGATTAGTCTGTGGCATTCTGTTAAACTGTTGCTTATGGCGGTCTCTGTGAGCTTCTCAGCGACATTCAGCCAGCCAGGTATCCTGCCTGCAGTAGATGGAATGTGGCAATGGAACGCTGGCTGCGCGTGTCATAATAGGCTCTGAGCCTTTATATACCTGTGCACAGCAGCAGCCACCTTCAGTCTGCTGCTGGACAGCCAGCAGCAGCAGCAGCAGCAGGAGAGGTATGTAATCAGGAGCCCTCCTGCTAAGGGTAGACAGCTGCTCGTTCCACCCCACCCCCCGCCTTAATTGGTTCTCCTCCCTTCCAACGGTGTTGAGGCGGGTGGGAACAGCAGGGGGTGAAGGTGCTGTGTTTAAAGAGGTGGAGTTATGCAGATCTAAAACGCGTGGATTGCAGCAGCAGCAAGCCGAAAAGTGCAGGCATGTAAGGGATCTAGAGGTTGACAACATGTCTTCTTAACGGGAGTCCAGGAGCTCATCTCCACAAATGGACTTTTTAGGATCCTTGGGTGGCTCCGTAGTTTGAAACCAATTCTGGTTATCGCTTCTCGGCCTTTTGGCTAAGATCAAGTGTAGTATCTGTTCTTATCAGTTTAATATCTGATACGTCCCCTATCTGGGGACCATATATTAAATGGATTTTTAGAACAGGGAGATGGAAAAAGAGCTTGCTCTGTCCACTCCACGCATTGACCTGGTATTGCAGTATCTCCAGGACCGGTGCACCCCTTCTTTAATGCAGTTTCTAAAATCAGAAAGAATTGAATTCAATGTTTTTTGTTCATTTTGCTTGTTTGTCGGATTTTGGGATGGACTCTTTGGCTCTGCTTTTCTTCTCCTCATTGGATTTTTCATGTTCAAAGTTGCAGAAGCCAGATTACAAGCTCATTTTGGTTCAACTTCAGCAACTGTGCATTGCATTGCCATGTAATGTGATGCAATGCTATCTTTCTAGCTCTCCCTTTCTACTTCCTTTTGGATAAACAGACATATTAGGCAAGCATTTTGGAGCTTTCACCTAAATAACTACAGGTGGTGAGATAAGCTGCACAATATAATTGACCTTTCAGTATATTGTTGCACACACACCATCTATTTAGCAAATGCCCTTGTTATCAACAGCAGCCTTTTAAACTCACCCGAGCTAACAGGTATGTGCGCTGGTTACACTGCTGCGCTTAAAATTTCTTTTTTGGTTTGCTACAATGCCTTTTCTGAAACGTTGTCTCCTTCTGCTGGAACACTGACTTCTTTCATTTAATGCCTGCAGACTATAAAAGAGAACCCAACCCAAAAAGTTTGGTTGATTAGTCTGTGGCATTCTGTTAAACTGTTGCTTATGGCGGTCTCTGTGAGCTTCTCAGCGACATTCAGCCAGCCAGGTATCCTGCCTGCAGTAGATGGAATGTGGCAATGGAACGCTGGCTGCGCGTGTCATAATAGGCTCTGAGCCTTTATATACCTGTGCACAGCAGCAGCCACCTTCAGTCTGCTGCTGGACAGCCAGCAGCAGCAGCAGCAGCAGGAGAGGTATGTAATCAGGAGCCCTCCTGCTAAGGGTAGACAGCTGCTCGTTCCACCCCACCCCCCGCCTTAATTGGTTCTCCTCCCTTCCAACGGTGTTGAGGCGGGTGGGAACAGCAGGGGGTGAAGGTGCTGTGTTTAAAGAGGTGGAGTTATGCAGATCTAAAACGCGTGGATTGCAGCAGCAGCAAGCCGAAAAGTGCAGGCATGTAAGGGATCTAGAGGTTGACAACATGTCTTCTTAACGGGAGTCCAGGAGCTCATCTCCACAAATGGACTTTTTAGGATCCTTGGGTGGCTCCGTAGTTTGAAACCAATTCTGGTTATCGCTTCTCGGCCTTTTGGCTAAGATCAAGTGTAGTATCTGTTCTTATCAGTTTAATATCTGATACGTCCCCTATCTGGGGACCATATATTAAATGGATTTTTAGAACAGGGAGATGGAAAAAGAGCTTGCTCTGTCCACTCCACGCATTGACCTGGTATTGCAGTATCTCCAGGACCGGTGCACCCCTTCTTTAATGCAGTTTCTAAAATCAGAAAGAATTGAATTCAATGTTTTTTGTTCATTTTGCTTGTTTGTCGGATTTTGGGATGGACTCTTTGGCTCTGCTTTTCTTCTCCTCATTGGATTTTTCATGTTCAAAGTTGCAGAAGCCAGATTACAAGCTCATTTTGGTTCAACTTCAGCAACTGTGCATTGCATTGCCATGTAATGTGATGCAATGCTATCTTTCTAGCTCTCCCTTTCTACTTCCTTTTGGATAAACAGACATATTAGGCAAGCATTTTGGAGCTTTCACCTAAATAACTACAGGTGGTGAGATAAGCTGCACAATATAATTGACCTTTCAGTATATTGTTGCACACACACCATCTATTTAGCAAATGCCCTTGTTATCAACAGCAGCCTTTTAAACTCACCCGAGCTAACAGGTATGTGCGCTGGTTACACTGCTGCGCTTAAAATTTCTTTTTTGGTTTGCTACAATGCCTTTTCTGAAACGTTGTCTCCTTCTGCTGGAACACTGACTTCTTTCATTTAATGCCTGCAGACTATAAAAGAGAACCCAACCCAAAAAGTTTGGTTGATTAGTCTGTGGCATTCTGTTAAACTGTTGCTTATGGCGGTCTCTGTGAGCTTCTCAGCGACATTCAGCCAGCCAGGTATCCTGCCTGCAGTAGATGGAATGTGGCAATGGAACGCTGGCTGCGCGTGTCATAATAGGCTCTGAGCCTTTATATACCTGTGCACAGCAGCAGCCACCTTCAGTCTGCTGCTGGACAGCCAGCAGCAGCAGCAGCGCAGGAGAGGTATGTAATCAGGAGCCCTCCTGCTAAGGGTAGACAGCTGCTCGTTCCACCCCACCCCCCGCCTTAATTGGTTCTCCTCCCTTCCAACGGTGTTGAGGCGGGTGGGAACAGCAGGGGGTGAAGGTGCTGTGTTTAAAGAGGTGGAGTTATGCAGATCTAAAACGCGTGGATTGCAGCAGCAGCAAGCCGAAAAGTGCAGGCATGTAAGGGATCTAGAGGTTGACAACATGTCTTCTTAACGGGAGTCCAGGAGCTCATCTCCACAAATGGACTTTTTAGGATCCTTGGGTGGCTCCGTAGTTTGAAACCAATTCTGGTTATCGCTTCTCGGCCTTTTGGCTAAGATCAAGTGTAGTATCTGTTCTTATCAGTTTAATATCTGATACGTCCCCTATCTGGGGACCATATATTAAATGGATTTTTAGAACAGGGAGATGGAAAAAGAGCTTGCTCTGTCCACTCCACGCATTGACCTGGTATTGCAGTATCTCCAGGACCGGTGCACCCCTTCTTTAATGCAGTTTCTAAAATCAGAAAGAATTGAATTCAATGTTTTTTGTTCATTTTGCTTGTTTGTCGGATTTTGGGATGGACTCTTTGGCTCTGCTTTTCTTCTCCTCATTGGATTTTTCATGTTCAAAGTTGCAGAAGCCAGATTACAAGCTCATTTTGGTTCAACTTCAGCAACTGTGCATTGCATTGCCATGTAATGTGATGCAATGCTATCTTTCTAGCTCTCCCTTTCTACTTCCTTTTGGATAAACAGACATATTAGGCAAGCATTTTGGAGCTTTCACCTAAATAACTACAGGTGGTGAGATAAGCTGCACAATATAATTGACCTTTCAGTATATTGTTGCACACACACCATCTATTTAGCAAATGCCCTTGTTATCAACAGCAGCCTTTTAAACTCACCCGAGCTAACAGGTATGTGCGCTGGTTACACTGCTGCGCTTAAAATTTCTTTTTTGGTTTGCTACAATGCCTTTTCTGAAACGTTGTCTCCTTCTGCTGGAACACTGACTTCTTTCATTTAATGCCTGCAGACTATAAAAGAGAACCCAACCCAAAAAGTTTGGTTGATTAGTCTGTGGCATTCTGTTAAACTGTTGCTTATGGCGGTCTCTGTGAGCTTCTCAGCGACATTCAGCCAGCCAGGTATCCTGCCTGCAGTAGATGGAATGTGGCAATGGAACGCTGGCTGCGCGTGTCATAATAGGCTCTGAGCCTTTATATACCTGTGCACAGCAGCAGCCACCTTCAGTCTGCTGCTGGACAGCCAGCAGCAGCAGCAGCAGCAGGAGAGGTATGTAATCAGGAGCCCTCCTGCTAAGGGTAGACAGCTGCTCGTTCCACCCCACCCCCCGCCTTAATTGGTTCTCCTCCCTTCCAACGGTGTTGAGGCGGGTGGGAACAGCAGGGGGTGAAGGTGCTGTGTTTAAAGAGGTGGAGTTATGCAGATCTAAAACGCGTGGATTGCAGCAGCAGCAAGCCGAAAAGTGCAGGCATGTAAGGGATCTAGAGGTTGACAACATGTCTTCTTAACGGGAGTCCAGGAGCTCATCTCCACAAATGGACTTTTTAGGATCCTTGGGTGGCTCCGTAGTTTGAAACCAATTCTGGTTATCGCTTCTCGGCCTTTTGGCTAAGATCAAGTGTAGTATCTGTTCTTATCAGTTTAATATCTGATACGTCCCCTATCTGGGGACCATATATTAAATGGATTTTTAGAACAGGGAGATGGAAAAAGAGCTTGCTCTGTCCACTCCACGCATTGACCTGGTATTGCAGTATCTCCAGGACCGGTGCACCCCTTCTTTAATGCAGTTTCTAAAATCAGAAAGAATTGAATTCAATGTTTTTTGTTCATTTTGCTTGTTTGTCGGATTTTGGGATGGACTCTTTGGCTCTGCTTTTCTTCTCCTCATTGGATTTTTCATGTTCAAAGTTGCAGAAGCCAGATTACAAGCTCATTTTGGTTCAACTTCAGCAACTGTGCATTGCATTGCCATGTAATGTGATGCAATGCTATCTTTCTAGCTCTCCCTTTCTACTTCCTTTTGGATAAACAGACATATTAGGCAAGCATTTTGGAGCTTTCACCTAAATAACTACAGGTGGTGAGATAAGCTGCACAATATAATTGACCTTTCAGTATATTGTTGCACACACACCATCTATTTAGCAAATGCCCTTGTTATCAACAGCAGCCTTTTAAACTCACCCGAGCTAACAGGTATGTGCGCTGGTTACACTGCTGCGCTTAAAATTTCTTTTTTGGTTTGCTACAATGCCTTTTCTGAAACGTTGTCTCCTTCTGCTGGAACACTGACTTCTTTCATTTAATGCCTGCAGACTATAAAAGAGAACCCAACCCAAAAAGTTTGGTTGATTAGTCTGTGGCATTCTGTTAAACTGTTGCTTATGGCGGTCTCTGTGAGCTTCTCAGCGACATTCAGCCAGCCAGGTATCCTGCCTGCAGTAGATGGAATGTGGCAATGGAACGCTGGCTGCGCGTGTCATAATAGGCTCTGAGCCTTTATATACCTGTGCACAGCAGCAGCCACCTTCAGTCTGCTGCTGGACAGCCAGCAGCAGCAGCAGCAGCAGGAGAGGTATGTAATCAGGAGCCCTCCTGCTAAGGGTAGACAGCTGCTCGTTCCACCCCACCCCCCGCCTTAATTGGTTCTCCTCCCTTCCAACGGTGTTGAGGCGGGTGGGAACAGCAGGGGGTGAAGGTGCTGTGTTTAAAGAGGTGGAGTTATGCAGATCTAAAACGCGTGGATTGCAGCAGCAGCAAGCCGAAAAGTGCAGGCATGTAAGGGATCTAGAGGTTGACAACATGTCTTCTTAACGGGAGTCCAGGAGCTCATCTCCACAAATGGACTTTTTAGGATCCTTGGGTGGCTCCGTAGTTTGAAACCAATTCTGGTTATCGCTTCTCGGCCTTTTGGCTAAGATCAAGTGTAGTATCTGTTCTTATCAGTTTAATATCTGATACGTCCCCTATCTGGGGACCATATATTAAATGGATTTTTAGAACAGGGAGATGGAAAAAGAGCTTGCTCTGTCCACTCCACGCATTGACCTGGTATTGCAGTATCTCCAGGACCGGTGCACCCCTTCTTTAATGCAGTTTCTAAAATCAGAAAGAATTGAATTCAATGTTTTTTGTTCATTTTGCTTGTTTGTCGGATTTTGGGATGGACTCTTTGGCTCTGCTTTTCTTCTCCTCATTGGATTTTTCATGTTCAAAGTTGCAGAAGCCAGATTACAAGCTCATTTTGGTTCAACTTCAGCAACTGTGCATTGCATTGCCATGTAATGTGATGCAATGCTATCTTTCTAGCTCTCCCTTTCTACTTCCTTTTGGATAAACAGACATATTAGGCAAGCATTTTGGAGCTTTCACCTAAATAACTACAGGTGGTGAGATAAGCTGCACAATATAATTGACCTTTCAGTATATTGTTGCACACACACCATCTATTTAGCAAATGCCCTTGTTATCAACAGCAGCCTTTTAAACTCACCCGAGCTAACAGGTATGTGCGCTGGTTACACTGCTGCGCTTAAAATTTCTTTTTTGGTTTGCTACAATGCCTTTTCTGAAACGTTGTCTCCTTCTGCTGGAACACTGACTTCTTTCATTTAATGCCTGCAGACTATAAAAGAGAACCCAACCCAAAAAGTTTGGTTGATTAGTCTGTGGCATTCTGTTAAACTGTTGCTTATGGCGGTCTCTGTGAGCTTCTCAGCGACATTCAGCCAGCCAGGTATCCTGCCTGCAGTAGATGGAATGTGGCAATGGAACGCTGGCTGCGCGTGTCATAATAGGCTCTGAGCCTTTATATACCTGTGCACAGCAGCAGCCACCTTCAGTCTGCTGCTGGACAGCCAGCAGCAGCAGCAGCAGCAGGAGAGGTATGTAATCAGGAGCCCTCCTGCTAAGGGTAGACAGCTGCTCGTTCCACCCCACCCCCCGCCTTAATTGGTTCTCCTCCCTTCCAACGGTGTTGAGGCGGGTGGGAACAGCAGGGGGTGAAGGTGCTGTGTTTAAAGAGGTGGAGTTATGCAGATCTAAAACGCGTGGATTGCAGCAGCAGCAAGCCGAAAAGTGCAGGCATGTAAGGGATCTAGAGGTTGACAACATGTCTTCTTAACGGGAGTCCAGGAGCTCATCTCCACAAATGGACTTTTTAGGATCCTTGGGTGGCTCCGTAGTTTGAAACCAATTCTGGTTATCGCTTCTCGGCCTTTTGGCTAAGATCAAGTGTAGTATCTGTTCTTATCAGTTTAATATCTGATACGTCCCCTATCTGGGGACCATATATTAAATGGATTTTTAGAACAGGGAGATGGAAAAAGAGCTTGCTCTGTCCACTCCACGCATTGACCTGGTATTGCAGTATCTCCAGGACCGGTGCACCCCTTCTTTAATGCAGTTTCTAAAATCAGAAAGAATTGAATTCAATGTTTTTTGTTCATTTTGCTTGTTTGTCGGATTTTGGGATGGACTCTTTGGCTCTGCTTTTCTTCTCCTCATTGGATTTTTCATGTTCAAAGTTGCAGAAGCCAGATTACAAGCTCATTTTGGTTCAACTTCAGCAACTGTGCATTGCATTGCCATGTAATGTGATGCAATGCTATCTTTCTAGCTCTCCCTTTCTACTTCCTTTTGGATAAACAGACATATTAGGCAAGCATTTTGGAGCTT
>NW_027365981.1:0-85513 GCF_046119375.1 Phyllobates terribilis
GGAGAGGGTAGAGAGGAGGGGGCTGGGGGGCTGCAGGGGAGGGGGCAGAGAGGAGGGGGCTGCAGGGGAGGGGTCCACGAGGTGGGGGCTGCAGGGGAGTGGCAGAGAGGAGGGGGCTGTGGAGAGGGTGCTGCAGGGGGAGGGGGCGGAGAGGAGGGGTTGGAGGGGAGGGGGCAGAGAGGAGGAGGCTGCAGGGGAGGGGGCTGTGGAGAGGGGGCTGCAGGGGAGGAGCAGAGAGGAGGGGGCTGCAGGGGAAGGGGCTGTGGAGAGGGGGCTGCAGGGGAGGAGCAGAGAGGAGGGGGCTGTGGAGAGGGGGCTGCAGGGGAGGGGCAGAGAGGAGGGGGCTGCAGGGGAGAGGGTAGAGAGGAGGGGGCAGAGAGGAGGGGGCTGCAGGGGAGGGGTCCGCGAGGTGGGGGCTGCAGGGGAGTGGCAGAGAGGAGGGGGCTGTGGAGAGGGTGCTGCAGGGGGAGGGGGCTGCAGGGGAGGGGGCGGAGAGGAGGGGTTGGAGGGGAGGGGGCAGAGAGGAGGAGGCTGCAGGGGAGGGGGCTGTGGAGAGGGGGCTGCAGGGGAGGGGCAGAGAGGAGGGGGCTGCAGGGGTGGGGTCAGTGAGTAGGGGCTGCAGGGGAGGGGGCAGAGAGGAGGGGCTGCAGGGGAGGGGGCCGCGAGGTGGGGGCTGCAGGGGAGTGGCAGAGAGGAGGGGGCTGCAGGGGAGGGGGTAGAGAGGAGGGGGCTGGGGGGCTGCAGGGGAGGGGGCAGAGAAGAGCGGGCTGTGGGGAGGGGGTAGAGAGGAGGGGGCTGGGGGGCTGCAGGGGAGGGGGCAGAGAAGAGCGGGCTGTGGGGAGGGGGCATAGAGGAGGGGGCTGCAGGGGTGGGGTCAGTGAGTAGGGGCTGCAGGGGAGGGGGCAGAGAGGAGGGGCTGCAGGGGAGGGGGCCGCGAGGTGGGGGCTGCAGGGGAGTTTCAGAGAGAAGGGGGCTGCAGGGGAGGGGGTAGAGGGGAGGGGGCAGAGAGGAGGGGGCTGCAGGGGAGGGGGCAGTGAGTAGGGGCTGCAGGGAGGGGGCAGAGAGAAGGGGCTGCAGGGGAGGGGGCCGCGAGGTGGGGGCTGCAGTGGAGTGGCAGCGAGGAGGGGTTGGAGGGGGCTGTGGAGAGGGGGCCGCGAGGATGGGGTTGGAGGGGAGGGGGCTTCAGGGGAGGGGCAGAGAGGAGGGGCTGCAAGGAGGGGGCTGCAGGGGAGGGGGCGGAGAGGAGGGGTTGGAGGGGAGGAGGCTGCAGGGGAGGGGGCTGTGGAGAGGGTGCTGCAGTGTAGGGGCAGAGAGGAGGGGGCTGTGGAGAGGGGGCTGCAGGGGAGGGGCAGAGAGGAGGGGGCTGTGGAGAGGGGGCTGCAGGGGAGGGGCAGAGAGGAGGGGGCTGCAGGGGAGAGGGTAGAGAGGAGGGGGCTGGGGGGCTGCAGGGAAGGGGGCAGAGAGGAGGGGCTGCAGGGGAGGGGCAGAGAGGAGGGGGCTGCAGGGGAGAGGGTAGAGAGGAGGGGGCTGGGGGGCTGCAGGGAAGGGGGCAGAGAGGAGGGGCTGCAGGGGAAGGGGCCGCGAGGTGGGGGCTGCAGGGGAGTGGCAGAGAGGAGGGGGCTGCAGGGGAGGGGGTAGAGAGGAGGGGGCTGGGGGGCTGCAGGGGAGGGGGCAGAGAGGAGCGGGCTGTGGGGAGGGGGCATAGAGGAGGGGGCTGCAGGGGTGGGGTCAGTGAGTAGGGGCTGCAGGGGAGGGGGCAGAGAGGAGGGGCTGCAGGGGAGGGGGCCGCGAGGTGGGGGCTGCAGGGGAGTGGCAGAGAGGAGGGGGCTGCAGGGGAGGGGGTAGAGAGGAGGGGGCTGGGGGGCTGCAGGGGAGGGGGCAGAGAGGAGCGGGCTGTGGGGAGGGGGCAGAGAGGAGCGGGCTGTGGGGAGGGGGCAGAGAGGAGCGGGCTGTGGGGAGGGGGCAGAGAGGAGGGGGCTGCAGGGGAGGGGGTAGAGAGGAGGGGGCTGCAGGGGAGGGGGCAGTGAGTAGGGGCTGCAGGGGAGGGGGCAGAAAGGAGGGGCTGCAGGGGAGGGGGCAGAGAGGAGGGGCTGCAGGGGAGGGGGCAGTGAGGAGGGGCTGCAGGGGAGGGGCCTGCGAGGTGGGGGCTGCAGGGGAGTGGCAGAGAGGAGGGGACTGTGGAGAGAGGGCCGCGAGGAGGGGTTGGACGGGGCCGCGAGGAGGGGGCTGTAGGGGAGGGGGCCACGAGGACGGGGCTGCAGGGGAGGGGGCTGTGGAGAGGGGGCCGCGAGGAGGGGGCTGCAGGGGAGGGGGCCGCGAGGAGGGGTTGGAGGGGCCTGTGGAGAGGGGACCGCGAGGATGGGGTTGGAGGAGATGGGGCTTCAGGGGAGGGGCAGAGAGGAGGGGCTGCAAGGAGGGGGCTGCAGGGGAGGGGGTCACGAGGAGGGGGCCGTGGGGAGGGGGCGGAGAGGAGGGGCTGCAGGGGAGGGGGCAGAGAGGAGCTGGCTGTGGGGAGGGGGCTGCAGGGGAGGGGGCCGCGGGGAGGGTCCGCGGTGTTTGCACATAACAAGATGTCTCATCCTGGCCGAGGCGACATTGAATAGACCTGTATACTGTATATGGGGGAGCCCGACATCGGTGCCACAGAATATTATCTGTGGGGTTTTTAAGGCGGGTTTGTTGTAATTTCTGGCCCCCCAACCATAAATCACAGGAATCAGGGGCAGTGTTACATGTAAGGTGGGGCGCGTGGCTACCGTCTATTACTCTCTGTTGTCAGCCAGGCGGGGGTGCTGCACGGTGTGTACTGACTTCTCTCCTCCACAGATTATCGCCTATCAGCCGTACGGGAAGTCGGTGGACTGGTGGGCGTACGGCGTGCTGCTGTATGAGATGCTGGCGGGGCAGGTGAGTGCGGGGGCAGGGCTGGTGAGTGTGGGGGCGGGGCAGGTGAGTGTGGGGGCGGGGCAGGTGAGTGTGGGGGCGGGGCAGGTGAGTGTCGGGGCGGGGCAGGTGAGTGTCGGGGCGGGGCAGGTGAGTGCGGGGGCGGGGCAGGTGAGTGTGGGGGCGGGGCAGGTGAGTGCCGGGGCGGGGCAGGTGAGTGCCGGGGCGGGGCAGGTGAGTGCAGGGGCGGGGCAGGTGAGTGCGGGGGCGGGGCTGGTGAGTGCGGGGACGGGGCAGGTGAGTGTGGGGGGCGGGTAGGTGAGTGTGGGGGCGGGGCAGGTGAGTGGGGGGGTGGGGCAGGTGAGTGCCGGGGCGGGGCAGATGAGTGCAGGGGCGGGGCAGGTGAGTGCGGGGGCGGGGCAGGTGAGTGATCCAAATGACCCTGATCAGAAGTTCACATACCCTGGTGATTTTGGCCTGATAACAAGCACAGATTTTGCCACAAATGGGTTTGAATGGCTACTAAAGGTAACATCCTCACCTGTGACCTGTTTGCTTGTAATCAGTGTGTGTGCATAAAAGCTGAGTGAGTTTCTGGGATCCAGACAGACTCTTGCATCTTTCATCCAGCCACTGACGTTTCTGGATTGTGATTCATGGGGAAAGCAAAAGAATTGTCAACGGATCTACGGGAAAAGGTAGTTGAACTGTATAACATAGGAAAGGGATACAAAAAGATATCCAAGGAATTGATAATGCCGGTCAGCAGCGTTCAAACTGTGATTAACAAATGGAAAATCAGGGGCTCTGTAAAAACCAAACCACGGTCAGGTAGACCAACAGAAATTTCAGCCACAACTGCCAGGAAAATAGTTCGGGATGCAAAGAAAAACCCACAAATAACATCAACTGAAATTCAGGACTCTCTGAAAACTAGCGGTGTGGCTGTTTCAAGATGCACAATAAGGAGGCACTTGAAGAAAAATGGGCTGCATGGTTGAGTCGCCAGAAGAAAGCCAATACTGCACAAATGCCACAAAGTATCTCGCCTACAATACGCCAAACAGCACAGAGACCAGCCTGAAAACCTCTGGAACAAGGTAATTTGGAGTGATGAGACCAAAATTGAACTTTTTGGCCACAATCATAAACGTTACATTTGGAGAGAGGACAACAAGGCCTATAATGAAAGGAACACCATTCCAACAGTAAAGCATGGAGGTGGATTGCTGATGTTTTGGGGATATGTGAGCTACAAAGGTACAGGAAACTTGGTGAAAGTTGAAGGAAAGATGAATGCAGCACGTTATTAGCAAATACTGGAGGCAAATTTGCCCGGAAGCTGCGCATGGGACGTACTTGGACGCTCCAACATGACAACGATCCAAAACACAAGGCCAAGTCGACCTGTCATTGGCTACAGCAGAGCAAAGTGAAGGCTCTGGAGTGGCCATCTCAGTCTCCTGACCTCAATATCATTGAGCACTCTGGGGAGATCTCAAGCGCGCAGTTCATGCTGGACAGCCCAGGAATTTACAGGAACTGGAGGCTTTTTGCCAAGAAGAATGGGCAGCTTTACCATCTGAGAAATTAAAGACCCTCATCCACAACTACCACAAAAGACTTCAAGCTGTTATTGATGTTAGAGGGGGCAATACACGGTATTAAGGACTGGGGGATGTGAACTTCTGATCAGGGTCATTTGGATTTTGGTTGTCATTAAGATTTAAAAAGAGAAAACACAATAAATGGTTTCACCCAACCAATAACCATGAGTGGAGAAAAAGGTTTATGGTTATTATTCATATTCTCTGAGACAAGACCAAGAAAGGAAAAATCCTCCCAGGGTATGGAAACTGTAGAGAACAACTGTACACAGTGTCCTCCCCTGTAGTGTAGGGGTATATATATTTATATATATACACAGTGTCCTCCCCTGTAGTGTAGAGGTATATATATTTATATATATACACAGTGTCCTCCCCTGTACTGTAGGGGTATATATATTTATATATATATATATACACAGTGTCCTCCCCTGTAGTGTAGAGATATATATATTTATATATATACACAGTGTCCTCCCCTGTAGTGTAGGGGTATATATATTTATATATATACACAGTGTCCTCCCCTGTAGTGTAGGGGTATATATATTTATATATATATATACACAGTGTCCTCCCCTGTAGTGTAGAGATATATATATTTATATATATACACAGTGTCCTCCCCTGTAGTGTAGGGGTATATATATTTATATATATACACAGTGTCCTCCCCTGTAGTGTAGGGGTATATATATTTATATATATATATACACAGTGTCCTCCCCTGTCGTGTAGAGGTATATATATTTATATATATACACAGTGTCCTCCCCTGTAGTGTAGAGGTATATATATTTATATATATACACAGTGTCCTCCCCTGTAGTGTAGAGATATATATATTTATATATATACACAGTGTCCTCCCCTGTAGTGTAGGGGTATATATATTTATATATATACACAGTGTCCTCCCCTGTAGTGTAGAGGTATATATATTTATATATATACACAGTGTCCTCCCCTGTAGTGTAGAGGTATATATATTTATATATATACAGTGTCCTCCCCTGTAGTGTAGAGATATATATATTTATATATATACACAGTGTCCTCCCCTGTAGTGTAGGGGTATATTTATATACAGTGCCTACAAGTAGTATTCAACCCCCTGCAGATTTAGCTGGTTGACACATGCGGAATTAACTTGGCATTGTGACATTTGTACTGTAGATCAGCCTGAAAGTGGGAAATGCTCTGCAGCAAATTTATTTATTTATTTTATTTTTTTAATTTAAAAGTTAATTCAGAGTGTCATTTATTATTCAACCCCTCAAACCACAAGAATTCTGTTTGGACCCCTAAAGTATTAAGAAGTAGTTCAGGCACCAAGAATAATGAGCTTCACATGTGTGGATTAAAGATCTCTTTTGCCAGCCTTTTCTGACTATTTAAGACCCTCCCCAAACTTGTGAATAGCACTCAGACATGGTCAACATGGGAAAGACAAAGGAGCATTCCAAGGCCATCAGAGACAAGATCGTGGAGGGTCACAAGGCTGGCAAGGGGTACAGAACCCTTTCCAAGGAGTTGGGCCTACCTGTCTCCACTGTTGGGAGCATCATCCGTAAGTGGAAGGCTTATGGAACTACTGTTAGCCTTCCACGGCCTGGACAGCCTTTGAAAGTGTCCTCCCGTGCCGAGGCCAGGCTTGTCCGAAGAGTCAAGGCTAACCCAAGGACAACAAGGAAGGAGCTCCGGGAAGATCTCATGGCAGTGGGGACATTGGTTTCAGTCAATACCATAAGTAACGTACTCCACCGCAATGGTCTCCGTTCCAGACGAGCCCGTAAGGTACCTTTACTTTCAAAGCGTCATGTCAAGGCTCGTCTACAGTTTGCTCATGATCACTTGGAGGACTCTGAGACAGACTGGTTCAAGGTTCTATGGTCTGATGAGACCAAGATCGAGATCTTTGGTGCCAACCACACACGTGACGTTTGGAGACTGGATGGCACTGCATTCGACCCCAAGAATACCATCCCTACAGTCAAGCATGGTGGTGGCAGCATCATGCTGTGGGGCTGTTTCTCAGCCAAGGAGCCTGGCCATCTGGTCCGCATCCATGGGAAGATGGATAGCACGGCCTACCTGGAGATTTTGGGCAAGAACCTCCGCTCCTCCATCAAGGATCTTAAGATGGGTCGTAATTTCATCTTCCAACAAGACAACGACCCAAAGCACACAGCCAAGAAAACCAAGGCCTGGTTCAAGAGGGAAAAAGTCAAGGTGTTGGAGTGGCCTAGTCAGTCTCCTGACCTTAACCCAATTGAAAACTTGTGGAAGGAGCTCAAGAATAAAGTCCACATGAGACACCCAAAGAACCTAGATAACTTGGAGAAGATCTGCATGGAGGAGTGGGCCAAGATAACTCCACAGACCTGTGCCGGCCTGATCAGGTCTTATAAAAGACGATTATTAGCTGTAATTGCAAACAAGGGTTATTCCACAAAATATTAAACATAGGGGTTGAATAATAATTGACCCACACTTTTATGTTTAAAATTTAATAAAATTCAACTGAGCAACATAACTTTTTGGTTTGTAAGATTTATGCTTCTGTTCATAAATCCTACTCTCGTTTGCAGTTTGAAGGCTCTAACTTATTTGCATCTTATCAAACCAGCTAAATCTGCAGGGGGTTGAATACTACTTGTAGGCACTGTATATACACAGTGTCCTCCCCTATAGTGTAGGGGTATATATATTTATATATATACACAGTGTCCTCCCCTATAGTGTAGGGGTATATATATTTATATATATACACAGTGTCCTCCCCTGTAGTGTAGGGGTATATATATTTATATATATATATATATACAGTGTCCTCCCCTGTAGTGTAGGGGTATGTGTATATATATATATATATATATATATATATATATATATATATATATATATATATATATATATACAGTGTCTCCCCCTGTAGTGTAGGGGTATATATATATATATATATATATATATATATATATATATATATATATATACACAGTGTCTCCCCCTGTAGTGTAGGGGTATATATATACAGTGTCTCCCCCTGTAGTGTAGGGGTATATATATTTATATATATATACAGTGTCCTCCCCTGTAGTGTAGGGGTATATATATTTATATATATATACAGTGTCCTCCCCTCTAGTGTAGGGGTATATATATTTATATATATATATATACAGTGTCCTCCCCTGTAGTGTAGGGGTATATATATATATATATATATATATATATATATATATATATATATATATATATATATATATATATACACAGTGTCTCCCCCTGTAGTGTAGGGGTATATATATTTATATATATACAGTGTCTCCCCCTGTAGTGTAGGGGTATATATATTTATATATATACAGTGTCTCCCCCTGTAGTGTAGGGGTATATATATTTATATATATATACAGTGTCCTCCCCTGTAGTGTAGGGGTATATATATTTATATATATATATATATACAGTGTCCTCCCCTCTAGTGTAGGGGTATATATATTTATATATATATACAGTGTCCTCCCCTGTAGTGTAGAGATATATATATTTATATATATACACAGTGTCCTCCCCTATAGTGTAGGGGTATATATATATATATATATATATATATACACAGTGTCTCCCCCTGTAGTGTACGGGTATATATATTTATATATATATACAGTGTCCTCCCCTGTAGTGTAGAGGTATATATATTTATATATATATATACAGTGTCCTCCCCTGTAGTGTAGAGGTATATATATTTATATATATATATACAGTGTCCTCCCCTGTAGTGTACGGGTATATATATTTATATATATATACAGTGTCTCCCCCTGTAGTGTAGAGGTATATATATTTATATATATACAGTGTCCTCCCCTGTAGTGTAGAGATATATATATTATATATACACAGTGTCCTCCCCTGTAGCGTAGGGGTATATATATTTATATATATATACAGTGTCTCCCCCTGTAGTGTAGGGGTATATATATTTATATATATATACAGTGTCCTCCCCTGTAGTGTAGAGATATATATATTTATATATATATATATACAGTGTCTCCCCCTGTAGTGTAGGGGTATATATATTTATATATATATATATACAGTGTCCTCCCCTGTAGTGTAGAGATATATATATATTTATATATATACACAGTGTCCTCCCCTGTAGTGTAGGGGTATATTTATATATATACACAGTGTCCTCCCCCTGTAGTGTAGGGGTATATATATTTATATATATATATATACAGTGTCCTCCCCTGTAGTGTAGAGATATATATATTTATATATATACACAGTGTCCTCCCCTGTAGTGTAGTGGTATATATATTTATATATATATATATATATACAGTGTCCTCCCCTGTAGTGTAGGGGTATATATATTTATATATATATACAGTGTCTCCCCCTGTAGTGTAGGGGTATATATATTTATATATATACACAGTGTCCTCCCCTGTAGTGTAGGGGTATATATATTTATATATATATACACAGTGTCTCCCCCTGTAGTGTAGGGGTATATATATACAGTGTCCTCCCCTGTAGTGTAGAGATATATATATATTTATATATATATATATACACAGTGTCCTCCCCTGTAGTGTAGGGGTATATATATTTATATATATATACAGTGTCTCCCCCTGTAGTGTAGGGGTATATATATTTATATATATATACAGTGTTCTCCCCTGTAGTGTAGAGATATATATATTTATATATATATACAGTGTCTCCCCCTGTAGTGTAGGGGTATATATATTTATATATATATATACAGTGTCCTCCCCTGTAGTGTAGAGATATATATATTTATATATATACACAGTGTCCTCCCCTGTAGTGTAGGGGTATATTTATATATATATATACAGTGTCCTCCCCTGTAGTGTAGAGATATATATATTTATAAATATACACAGTGTCCTCCCCTGTAGTGTAGGGGTATATATATTTATATATATATACAGTGTCCTCCCCTGTAGTGTAGGGGTATATATATTTATATATATATACAGTGTCTCCCCCTGTAGTGTAGAGGTATATATATTTCTATATATATATATATATATATACAGTGTCCTCCCCTGTAGTGTAGAGATATATATATTTATATATATACACAGTGTCCTCCCCTGTAGTGTAGGGGTATATTTATATATATATACACAGTGTCCTCCCCTATAGTGTAGGGGTATATTTATATATATATATACACAGTGTCCTCCCCTGTAGTGTAGGGGTATATATTTATATATATATATATACAGTGTCCTCCCCTGTAGTGTAGGGGTATATATATTCATATATATATACAGTGTCTCCCCCTGTAGTGTAGAGGTATATATATTTATATATATATATATACAGTGTCCTCCCCTGTAGTGTAGAGATATATATATTTATATATATACACAGTGTCCTCCCCTGTAGTGTAGGGGTATATTTATATATATATATATACAGTGTCCTCCCCTGTAGTGTAGGGGTATATATATTTATATATATATATATATATATACACAGTGTCCTCCCCTGTAGTGTAGAGGTATATTTATATATATATATACACAGTGTCCTCCCCTATAGTGTAGGGGTATATATATTTATATATATACACAGTGTCCTCCCCTGTAGTGTAGGGGTATATATATTTATATATATATATATATATATATATATATACAGTGTCCTCCCCTGTAGTGTAGGGGTATGTGTATATATATATATATATATATATATATATATATATATATATAATATATAGTGTCCTCCCCTGTAGTGTAGGGGTATATATATTTATATATATATACAGTGTCTCCCCCTGTAGTGTAGGGGTATATATATTTATATATATATACAGTGTCTCCCCCTGTAGTGTAGGGGTATATATATTTATATATATATATATATACACAGTGTCTCCCCCTGTAGTGTAGGGGTATATATATTTATACATATATACAATGTCCTCCCCTGTAGTGTAAGGGTATATATATTTATATATATATATACAGTGTCTCCCCCTGTAGTGTAGGGGTATATATATTTATTTATATATACAGTGTCCTCCCCTGTAGTGTAGGGGTATATATATTTATATATATATATATATATATATACAGTGTCTCCCCCTGTAGTGTAGGGTTATATATATATATATATATATATACACAGTGTCCTCCCCTGTAGTGTAGGGGTATATATATGTGTGTATATATATCTATATACATGGTGTCTCCTCTCTCGCAGCCGCCCTTCGATGGTGAGGATGAGGACGAGCTCTTCCAGTCGATCATGGAACATAATGTCTCATATCCGAAGTCCATGTCCAAGGAGGCCGTGTCTATCTGTAAAGGGGTAAGAGCCGGGGGCGCCTGCGCACAGCTGAGGGGTCGCTGCAGTGTGTCAGTCTGGGGGGGGATGGAGCCTGCGCACAGCTGAGGGGTCGCCGCAGTGTGTCAGTCTGGGGGGGGATGGAGCCTGCGCACAGCTGAGGGGTCGCTGCAGTGTGTCAGTCTGGGGGGGATGGAGCCTGCGCACAGCTGAGGGGTCGCTGCAGTGTGTCAGTCTGGGGGGGATGGAGCCTGCGCACAGCTGAGGGGTCGCTGCAGTGTGTCAGTCTGGGGGGGGATGGAGCCTGCGCACAGCTGAGGGGTCGCCGCAGTGTGTCAGTCTGGGGAGGATGGAGCCTGCGCACAGCTGAGGGGTCACTGCAGTGTGTCAGTCTGGGGGGGATGGAGCCTGCGCACAGCTGAGGGGTCGCTGCAGTGTGTCAGTCTGGGGGGGATGGAGCCTGCGCACAGGTGAGGGGTCGCTGCAGTGTGTCAGTCTGGGGGGGATGGAGCCTGCGCACAGCTGAGGGGTCGCTGCAGTGTGTCAGTCTGGGGGGGGATGGAGCCTGCACACAGCTGAGGGGTCGCTGCAGTGTGTCAGTCTGGGGGGGGATGGAGCCTACACACAGGTGAGGGGTCGCTGCAGTGTGTCAGTCTGGGGGGGGGATGGAGCCTGCTCACAGGTGAGGGGTCACTGCAGTGTGTCAGTCTGGGGAGGATGGAGCCTGCGCACAGCTGAGGGGTCACTGCAGTGTGTCAGTCTGGGGGGGATGGAGCCTGCGCACAGCTGAGGGGTCGCTGTAGTGTGTCAGTCTGGGGGGGATGGAGCCTGCGCACAGCTGAGGGGTCGCTGCAGTGTGTCAGTCTGGGGGGGATGGAGCCTGCGCACAACTGAGGGGTCGCTGCAGTGTGTCAGTCTGGGGGGGATGGAGCCTGCGCACAGCTGAGGGGTCGCTGCAGTGTGTCAGTCTGGGGGGATGGAGCCTGCGCACAGCTGAGGGGTCGCTGCAGTGTGTCAGTCTTTAGGGGATGGAGCCTGCGCACAGCTGAGGGGTCGCTGCAGTGTGTCAGTCTGGGGGGGATGGAGCCTGCGCACATGTGAGGGGTCACTGCAGTGTGTCAGTCTGGGGGGGATGGAGCCTGCGCACAGCTGAGGGGTCGCTGCAGTGTGTCAGTCTGGGGGGGATGGAGCCTGCGCACAGCTGAGGGGTCACTGCAGTGTGTCAGTCTGGGGGGATGGAGCCTGCGCACAGCTGAGGGGTCACTGCAGTGTGTCAGTCTGGGGGGGATGGAGCCTGCGCACAGCTGAGGGGTCACTGCAGTGTGTCAGTCTGGGGGGGATGGAGCCTGCTCACAGGTGAGGGGTCGCTGCAGTGTGTCAGTCTGGGGGGGATGGAGCCTGCTCACAGGTGAGGGGTCACTGCAGTGTGTCAGTCTGAGGGGGGATGGAGCCTGCGCACAGCTGAGGGGTCACTGCATTGTGTTAGTCTGGGGGGGTGGAGCCTGCGCACAGCTGAGGGGTCGCTGCAGTGTGTCAGTCTGGGGGGGGATGGAGCCTGCGCACAGCTGAGGGGTCACTGCAGTGTGTCAGTCTGGGGGGGAGGATGGAGCCTGCGCACAGGTGAGGGGTCACTGCAGTGTGTCAGTCTGGGGGGATGGAGCCTGCTCACAGGTGAGGGGTCGCTGCAGTGTGTCAGTCTGGGGGGGGATGGAGCCTGCGCACAGCTGAGGGGTCGCTGCAGTGTGTCAGTCTGGGGGGAGATGGAGCCTGCGCACAGCTGAGGGGTCACTGCAGTGTGTCAGTCTGGGGGGGATGGAGCCTGCGCACAGCTGAGGGGTCGCCGCAGTGTGTCAGTCTTTAGGGGATGCAGCCTGCGCACAGCTGAGGGGTCGCTGCAGTGTGTCAGTCTGGGGGGGGATGGAGCCTGCACACAGCTGAGGGGTCGCCGCAGTGTGTCAGTCTTTAGGGGATGCAGCCTGCGCACAGCTGAGGGGTCGCTGCAGTGTGTCAGTCTGGGGGGGATGGAGCCTGCGCACAGGTGAGGGGTCGCTGCAGTGTGTCAGTCTAGGGGGGGGATGGAGCCTGCGCACAGGTGAGGGGTCGCTGCAGTGTGTCAGTCTAGGGGGGGGGTGGAGCCTGCGCACAGGTGAGGGGTCGCTGCAGTGTTTCAGTCTGGGGGGGATGGAGCCTGCGCACAGCTGAGGGGTCGCTGCAGTGTTTCAGTCTGGGGGGGATGGAGCCTGCGCACAGCTGAGGGGTCACTGCAGTGTTTCAGTCTGGGGGGGATGGAGCCTGCGCACAGGTGAGGGGTCGCTGCAGTGTGTCAGTCTGGGGGGGGATGGAGCCTGCGCACAGGTGAGGGGTCGCTGCAGTGTGTCAGTCTGGGGGGGATGGAGCCTGCGCACAGGTGAGGGGTCGCTGCAGTGTGTCAGTCTGGGGGGGGATGGAGCCTGCACACAGCTGAGGGGTCGCTGCAGTGTGTCAGTCTGGGGGGGATGGAGCCTGCGCACAGGTGAGGGGTCGCTGCAGTGTGTCAGTCTGGGGGGGATGGAGCCTGCGCACAGCTGAGGGGTCGCTGCAGTGTGTCAGTCTGGGGGGGGGTAGAGCCTGCGCACAGGTGAGGGGTCGCTGCAGTGTGTCAGTCTGGGGGGGATGGAGCCTGCGCACAGCTGAGGGGTCACTGCAGTGTTTCAGTCTGGGGGGGATGGAGCCTGCGCACAGCTGAGGGGTCGCTGCAGTGTGTCAGTCTGGGAGGGTGGAGCCTGCGCACAGCTGAGGGGTCACTGCAGTGTGTCAGTCTGGGAGGGATGGAGCCTGCGCACAGCTGAGGGGTCGCTGCTGTGTGTCAGTCTGGGGGGATGGAGCCTGCGCACAGGTGAGGGGTCACTGCAGTGTGTCAGTCTGGGGGGGGATGGAGCCTGCGCACAGCTGAGGGGTCACTGCAGTGTGCCAGTCTGGGGGGGGGATGAAGCCTGAGCACAACTGAGGGGTCACTGCAGTGTGTCAGTCTGGGGGGATGGAGCCTGCGCACAGCTGAGGGGTCACTGCAGTGTGTCAGTCTGGGAGGGTGGAGCCTGCGCACAGCTGAGGGGTCACTGCAGTGTGTCAGTCTGGGGGGGATGGAGCCTGCTCACAGGTGAGGGGTCACTGCAGTGTGTCAGTCTGAGGGGGGATGGAGCCTGCGCACAGCTGAGGGGTCACTGCAGTGTGTTAGTCTGGGGGGGGATGGAGCCTGCGCACAGCTGAGGGGTCACTGCAGTGTGTCAGTCTGGGGGGGGATGGAACCTGCGCACTGCTGAGGGGTCACTGCAGTGTGTCAGTCTGGGGGGGATGGAGCCTGCGCACAGCTGAGGGGTCACTGCAGTGTGTCAGTCTGGGGGGGATGGAGCCTGCGCACAGCTGAGGGGTCGCCGCAGTGTGTCAGTCTTTAGGGGATGGAGCCTGCGCACAGCTGAGGGGTCGATGCAGTGTGTCAGTCTGGGGGGGTGATGGAGCCTGCTCACAGGTGAGGGGTCACTGCAGTGTGTCAGTCTGGGGAGGATGGAGCCTGCGCACAGCTGAGGGGTCGCTGCAGTGTGTCAGTCTGGGGAGGATGGAGCCTGCGCACAGCTGAGGGGTCGCCGCAGTGTGTCAGTCTGGGGGGGGATGGAGCCTGCGCACAGCTGAGGGGTCGCTGCAGTGTGTCAGTCTGGGGGGGATGGAGCCTGCGCACAGCTGAGGGGTCGCTGCAGTGTGTCAGTCTGGGGGGGATGGAGCCTGCGCACAGCTGAGGGGTCGCTGCAGTGTGTCAGTCTGGGGGGGGATGGAGCCTGCGCACAGCTGAGGGGTCGCCGCAGTGTGTCAGTCTGGGGAGGATGGAGCCTGCGCACAGCTGAGGGGTCACTGCAGTGTGTCAGTCTGGGGGGGATGGAGCCTGCGCACAGCTGAGGGGTCGCTGCAGTGTGTCAGTCTGGGGGGGATGGAGCCTGCGCACAGGTGAGGGGTCGCTGCAGTGTGTCAGTCTGGGGGGGATGGAGCCTGCGCACAGCTGAGGGGTTGCTGCAGTGTGTCAGTCTGGGGGGGATGGAGCCTGCGCAAAGCTGAGAGGTCACTGCAGTGTGTCAGTCTGGGGGGGATGGAGCCTGCGCACAGCTGAGGGGTCGCTGCAGTGTGTCAGTCTGGGGGGGATGGAGCCTGCGCACAGGTGAGGGGTCGTTGCAGTGTGTCAGTCTGGGGGGGGGGGATGGAGCCTGCGCACAGCTGAGGGGTCGCTGCAGTGTGTCAGTCTGGGGGGGGGGGATGGAGCCTGCGCACAGCTGAGGGGTCGTTGCAGTGTGTCAGTCTGGGGGGGGGGATGGAGCCTGCGCACAGGTGAGGGGTCGTTGCAGTGTGTCAGTCTGGGGGGGGGGATGGAGCCTGCGCACAGGTGAGGGGTCGTTGCAGTGTGTCAGTCTGGGGGGGGGGATGGAGCCTGCGCACAGGTGAGGGGTCGCTGCAGTGTTTCAGTCTGGGGGGGGGGATGGAGCCTGCGCACAGGTGAGGGGTCGTTGCAGTGTGTCAGTCTGGGGGGGGGGATGGAGCCTGCGCACAGGTGAGGGGTCGTTGCAGTGTGTCAGTCTGGGGGGGGGGATGGAGCCTGCGCACAGGTGAGGGGTCGTTGCAGTGTGTCAGTCTGGGGGGGGGGGATGGAGCCTGCGCACAGGTGAGGGGTCGTTGCAGTGTGTCAGTCTGGGGGGGGGGATGGAGCCTGCGCACAGGTGAGGGGTCGTTGCAGTGTGTCAGTCTGGGGGGGGGGATGGAGCCTGCGCACAGCTGAGGGGTCGCTGCAGTGTGTCAGTCTGGACTCCGGCTCGGCTGTATGACCTGATTGTCTCCAATCACTGATGACTGAGGATGTGATCCGGGGTCTGCGCTCGCTGCGGTGCTCGATGTTGCGGTGACCCCCGAGATGTCACGTATTATGTCCGGCCATGTGGGCCTGCGCTGCTCATCCTGTGCCTCCTGCTGCACGAGCCCCGGCAGACTCACCCTCTGGTGTCTCCACAGCTGATGACCAAACACCCGGTGAAGCGTCTGGGCTGCGGGCCGGAGGGCGAGCGCGACATCCGAGAGCACGCCTTCTTCAGGAGGATCGACTGGGAGAAGCTGGAGAACCGCGAGATCCAGCCGCCATTCAAGCCCAAAGTGGTGAGGGGCCACGCGGGAGACGGGGGCCACGAGACTGGAGACGGGGGCCACGAGACCGGAGCTGGAGACGGGGGCCACGAGACTGGAGCTGGAGACGGGGGGCCACGAGACTGGAGCTGGAGACGGGGGGCCATGAGACTAGAGTGGGAGACGGGGGGCCACGAGACTGGAGACGGGGGCCACGAGACCGGAGCTGGAGACAGGGAGACCGGAGCGGGAGACGGGGGCTACGAGACTGGAGCGGGAGACGGGGGCCACGAGACTGGAGCGGGAGACGGGGGCCACGAGACTGGAGCGGGAGACGGGGGCCACGAGACCGGAGCGGGAGACGGGGGCCACGAGACTGGAGCGGGAGACGGGGGCCACGAGACTGGAGCGGGAGACGGGGGCCACGAGACTGCAGCAGGAGACGGGTGCCACGAGACTGGAGCGGGAGACGGGTGCCACGAGGCGGGAGACGGGGGCCACGAGACTGGAGCGGGAGACGGGGGCCACGAGACTGGAGCGGGAGACGGGGGCCACGAGACCGGAGCTGGATACTGGGGGCCCCGAGACCGGAGCTGGAGACGGGGTCCCCGAGACCGGAGCTGGAGACGGGGGCCACGAGACCGGAGCGGGAGACGGTGGCCACGAGACTGGAGCGGGAGACGGGGGCCACGAGACCGGAGCTGGAGACGGGGGGCCCCGAGACCGGAGCTGGAGACGGGGGGCCACGAGACTGGAGCGGGAGACGGGGGCCACGAGACTGGAGCGGGAGACGGGGGCCACGAGACTGGAGCGGGAGACGGGGGCCACGAGACTGGAGCGGGAGACGGGGGCCACGAGACTGGAGCGGGAGACGGGGGCCACGAGACTGGAGCGGGAGACGGGGGCCACGAGACTGGAGCGGGAGACGGGGGCCACGAGACTGGAGCGGGAGACGGGGGCCACGAGACTGGAGCGGGAGACGGGGGCCACGAGACTGGAGCGGGAGACGGGGGCCACGAGACTGGAGCGGGAGACGGGGGCCACGAGACTGGAGCGGGAGACGGGGGCCACGAGACTGGAGCGGGAGACGGGGGCCACGAGACTGGAGCGGGAGACGGGGGCCACGAGACTGGAGCGGGAGACGGGGGCCACGAGACTGGAGCGGGAGACGGGGGCCACGAGACTGGAGCGGGAGACGGGGGCCACGAGACTGGAGCGGGAGACGGGGGCCACGAGACCGGAGCTGGAGACGGGGGGCCATGAGACTAGAGTGGGAGACGGGGGGCCACGAGACTGGAGACGGGGGCCACGAGACCGGAGCTGGAGACATGGAGACTGGAGCGGGAGACGGGGGCCACGAGACTGGAGCGGGAGACGGGGGCCACGAGACTGGAGCGGGAGACGGGGGCCACGAGACTGGAGCGGGAGACGGGGGCCACGAGACTGGAGCGGGAGACGGGGGCCACGAGACTGGAGCGGGAGACGGGGGCCACGAGACTGGAGCGGGAGACGGGGGCCACGAGACTGGAGCGGGAGACGGGGGCCACGAGACTGGAGCGGGAGACGGGGGCCACGAGACTGGAGCGGGAGACGGGGGCCACGAGACTGGAGCGGGAGACGGGGGCCACGAGACTGGAGCGGGAGACGGGGGCCACGAGACTGGAGCGGGAGACGGGGGCCACGAGACTGGAGCGGGAGACGGGGGCCACGAGACTGGAGCGGGAGACGGGGGCCACGAGACTGGAGCGGGAGACGGGGGCCACGAGACTGGAGCGGGAGACGGGGGCCACGAGACCGGAGCTGGAGACGGGGGGCCATGAGACTAGAGTGGGAGACGGGGGGCCACGAGACTGGAGACGGGGGCCACGAGACCGGAGCTGGAGACATGGAGACCGGAGCGGGAGACGGGGGCCACGAGACTGGAGCGGGAGACGGGGGCCACGAGACTGGAGCGGGAGACGGGGGCCACGAGACTGGAGCTGGAGACGGGGGCCACGAGACTGGAGCGGGAGACGGGGGCCACGAGACTGGAGCGGGAGACGGGGGCCACGAGACTGGAGCGGGAGACGGGGGCCACGAGACTGGAGCGGGAGACGGGGGCCACGAGACTGGAGCGGGAGACGGGGGCCACGAGACTGGAGCGGGAGACGGGGGCCACGAGACTGGAGCGGGAGACGGGGGCCACGAGACCGGAGCTGGAGACGGGGGGCCATGAGACTAGAGTGGGAGACGGGGGGCCACGAGACTGGAGACGGGGGCCACGAGACCGGAGCTGGAGACATGGAGACCGGAGCGGGAGACGGGGGCCACGAGACTGGAGCGGGAGACGGGGGCCACGAGACTGGAGCGGGAGACGGGGGCCACGAGACTGGAGCGGGAGACGGGGGCCACGAGACTGGAGCGGGAGACGGGGGCCACGAGACTGGAGCGGGAGACGGGGGCCACGAGACTGGAGCGGGAGACGGGGGCCACGAGACTGGAGCGGGAGACGGGGGCCACGAGACTGGAGCGGGAGACGGGGGCCACGAGACTGGAGCGGGAGACGGGGGCCACGAGACCGGAGCTGGAGACGGGGGGCCATGAGACTAGAGTGGGAGACGGGGGGCCACGAGACTGGAGACGGGGGCCACGAGACCGGAGCTGGAGACATGGAGACCGGAGCGGGAGACGGGGGCCACGAGACTGGAGCGGGAGACGGGGGCCACGAGACTGGAGCGGGAGACGGGGGCCACGAGACTGGAGCGGGAGACGGGGGCCACGAGACCGGAGCTGGATACTGGGGGCCCCGAGACCGGAGCTGGAGACGGGGTCCCCGAGACCGGAGCTGGAGACGGGGGGCCATGAGACTGGAGCGGGAGATGGGGGGGCCACGAGACCGGAGCGGGAGACGGGGGCCACGAGACCGGAGCGGGAGACGGTGGCCACGAGACTGGAGCGGGAGACGGGGGCCACGAGACCGGAGCTGGAGACGGGGGGCCCCGAGACCGGAGCTGGAGACGGGGGGCCATGAGACCGGAGCGGGAGACGGGGGCCACGAGACTGGAGCTGGAGACGGGGGCCACGAGACTGGAGCGGGAGACGGGGGCCACGAGACTGGAGCGGGAGACGGGGGCCACGAGACTGGAGCGGGAGACGGGGGCCACGAGACTGGAGCGGGAGACGGGGGCCACGAGACTGGAGCGGGAGACGGGGGCCACGAGACTGGAGCGGGAGACGGGGGCCACGAGACTGGAGCGGGAGACGGGGGCCACGAGACTGGAGCGGGAGACGGGGGCCACGAGACTGGAGCGGGAGACGGGGGCCACGAGACTGGAGCGGGAGACGGGGGCCACGAGACTGGAGCGGGAGACGGGGCCACGAGACCGGAGCGGGAGACGGGGGGCCATGAGACTAGAGTGGGAGACGGGGGGCCACGAGACTGGAGACGGGGGCCACGAGACCGGAGCTGGAGACATAAAGACCGGAGCGGGAGACGGGGGCCACGAGACCGGAGCGGGAGACGGGGGCCACGAGACTGGAGCGGGAGACGGGGGCCACGAGACGGGAGACGGGGGCCACGAGACTGGAGCGGGAGACGGGGGCCACGAGACTGGAGCGGGAGACGGGGGCCACGAGACTGGAGCGGGAGACGGGGGCCACGAGACTGGAGCGGGAGACGGGGGCCACGAGACTGGAGCCGGAGACGGGGGCCACGAGACTGGAGCCGGAGACGGGGGCCACGAGACTGGAGCCGGAGACGGGGGCCACGAGACTGGAGCCGGAGACGGGGGCCACGAGACTGGAGCCGGAGACGGGGGCCACGAGACTGGAGCCGGAGACGGGGGCCACGAGACTGGAGCCGGAGACGGGGGCCACGAGACTGGAGCCGGAGACGGGGGCCACGAGACTGGAGCCGGAGACGGGGGCCACGAGACTGGAGCCGGAGACGGGGGCCACGAGACTGGAGCCGGAGACGGGGGCCACGAGACTGGAGCCGGAGACGGGGGCCACGAGACTGGAGCCGGAGACGGGGGCCACGAGACTGGAGCCACGAGACTGGAGCCGGAGACGGGGGCCACGAGACTGGAGCCGGAGACGGGGGCCACGAGACTGGAGCCGGAGACGGGGGCCACGAGACTGGAGCCGGAGACGGGGGCCACGAGACTGGAGCCGGAGACGGGGGCCACGAGACTGGAGCCGGAGACGGGGGCCACGAGACTGGAGCCGGAGACGGGGGCCACGAGACTGGAGCCGGAGACGGGGGCCACGAGACTGGAGCCACGAGACTGGAGCCGGAGACGGGGGCCACGAGACTGGAGCCGGAGACGGGGGCCACGAGACTGGAGCCGGAGACGGGGGCCACGAGACCGGAGACGGGGGCCACGAGACTGGAGCCGGAGACGGGGGCCACGAGACTGGAGCCGGAGACGGGGGCCACGAGACTGGAGCCGGAGACGGGGGCCACGAGACTGGAGCCGGAGACGGGGGCCACGAGACTGGAGCCGGAGACGGGGGCCACGAGACTGGAGCCGGAGACGGGGGCCACGAGACTGGAGCCGGAGACGGGGGCCACGAGACTGGAGCCACGAGACTGGAGCCGGAGACGGGGGCCACGAGACTGGAGCCGGAGACGGGGGCCACGAGACTGGAGCCGGAGACGGGGGCCACGAGACTGGAGCCGGAGACGGGGGCCACGAGACTGGAGCCGGAGACGGGGGCCACGAGACTGGAGCCGGAGACGGGGGCCACGAGACTGGAGCCGGAGACGGGGGCCACGAGACTGGAGCCGGAGACGGGGGCCACGAGACTGGAGCCGGAGACGGGGGCCACGAGACTGGAGCCGGAGACGGGGGCCACGAGACTGGAGCCGGAGACGGGGGCCACGAGACTGGAGCCGGAGACGGGGGCCACGAGACTGGAGCCGGAGACGGGGGCCACGAGACTGGAGCCGGAGACGGGGGCCACGAGACTGGAGCCGGAGACGGGGGCCACGAGACTGGAGACGGGGGCCACGAGACCGGAGACGGGGGCCACGAGACCGGAGCGGGAGATGGGGAGACTGGGGGCCCCGAGACCGGAGCTGGAGACTGGGGGCCACGAGACTGGAGCCGGAGACGGGGGCCACGAGACTGGAGCCGGAGACGGGGGCCACGAGACTGGAGACGGGGGCCACGAGACTGGAGACGGGGGCCACGAGACTGGAGACGGGGGCCACGAGACTGGAGCCGGAGACGGGGGCCAAGAGACTGGAGCGGGAGACGGGGGCCACGAGACTGGAGCGGGAGACGGGGGCCACGAGACTGGAGCGGGAGACGGGGGCCACGAGACTGGAGCGGGAGACGGGGGCCACGAGACTGGAGCGGGAGACGGGGGCCACGAGACTGGAGCGGGAGACGGGGGCCACGAGACTGGAGCCGGAGACGGGGGCCACGAGACTGGAGCCGGAGACGGGGGCCACGAGACCGGAGACGGGGGCCACGAGACTGGAGACGGGGGCCACGAGACTGGAGACGGGGGCCACGAGACTGGAGACGGGGGCCACGAGACTGGAGACGGGGGCCACGAGACTGGAGACGGGGGCCACGAGACTGGAGCCGGAGACGGGGGCCACGAGACTGGAGCGGGAGACGGGTGCCACGAGACCGGAGCGGGAGACGGGGGCCACGAGACCGGAGCTGGAGACTGGGGGCCCTGAGACCGGAGCTGGAGACGGGGGCCACGAGACTGGAGCGGGAGACGGGGGCCACGAGACCGGAGCTGGAGACGGGGGGCTCCGAGACCGGAGCTGGAGACGGGGGGCCATGAGACTGGAGCGGGAGACGGGGGCCACGAGACTGGAGACGGGGGCCACGAGACTGGAGCGGGAGACGGGGGCCACGAGACCGGAGCGGGAGACGGGGGCCACGAGACTGGAGCTGGAGACGGGGGGCCACGAGACTGGAGCTGGAGACGGGGGGCCACAAGACTAGAGTGGGAGACAGGGGGCCACGAGACTGGAGACGGGGGCCACGAGACCGGAGCTGGAGACGGGGGCCACGAGACTGGAGCGGGAGATGGGGGCCACGAGACTGGAGCGGGAGACGGGGGCCACGAGACTGGAGCGGGAGACGGGGGCCACGAGACCGGAGCTGGAGACGGGGGGCCATGAGACTAGAGTGGGAGACGGGGGGCCACGAGACTGGAGACGGGGGCCACGAGACCGGAGCTGGAGACATGGAGACCGGAGCGGGAGACGGGGGCCACGAGACTGGAGCCGGAGACGGGGGCCACGAGACTGGAGCGGGAGACGGGGGCCACGAGACTGGAGCGGGAGACGGGGGCCACGAGACTGGAGCCGGAGACGGGGGCCACGAGACTGGAGCCGGAGACGGGGGCCACGAGACTGGAGCCGGAGACGGGGGCCACGAGACTGGAGCCGGAGACGGGGGCCACGAGACTGGAGCCGGAGACGGGGGCCACGAGACTGGAGCCGGAGACGGGGGCCACGAGACTGGAGCCGGAGACGGGGGCCACGAGACTGGAGCCGGAGACGGGGGCCACGAGACTGGAGCCGGAGACGGGGGCCACGAGACTGGAGCCGGAGACGGGGGCCACGAGACTGGAGCCGGAGACGGGGGCCACGAGACTGGAGCCGGAGACGGGGGCCACGAGACTGGAGCGGGAGACGGGGGCCACGAGACTGGAGCGGGAGACGGGGGCCACGAGACTGGAGCGGGAGACGGGGGCCACGAGACTGGAGCGGGAGACGGGGGCCACGAGACTGGAGCGGGAGACGGGGGCCACGAGACTGGAGCGGGAGACGGGGGCCACGAGACTGGAGCGGGAGACGGGGGCCACGAGACTGGAGCCGGAGACGGGGGCCACGAGACTGGAGCCGGAGACGGGGGCCACGAGACTGGAGCCGGAGACGGGGGCCACGAGACTGGAGCCGGAGACGGGGGCCACGAGACTGGAGCCGGAGACGGGGGCCACGAGACTGGAGCCGGAGACGGGGGCCACGAGACTGGAGCCGGAGACGGGGGCCACGAGACTGGAGCCGGAGACGGGGGCCACGAGACTGGAGCCGGAGGCGGGGGCCACGAGACTGGAGCCGGAGGCGGGGGCCACGAGACTGGAGCCGGAGGCGGGGGCCACGAGACTGGAGCCGGAGACGGGGGCCACGAGACTGGAGCCGGAGACGGGGGCCACGAGACTGGAGCCGGAGACGGGGGCCACGAGACCGGAGCCGGAGACGGGGGCCACGAGACCGGAGCGGGAGACGGGGGCCACGAGACCGGAGCTGGAGACGGGGGCCACGAGACCGGAGCTGGAGACTGGGGGCCCCGAGACCGGAGCTGGAGACTGGGGGCCCCGAGACCGGAGCGGGAGACGGGGGGCCATGAGACCGGAGCGGGAGACGGGGGCCACGAGACCGGAGCGGGAGACGGGGGCCACGAGACTGGAGCGGGAGACGGGGGCCACGAGACTGGAGCCGGAGACGGGGGCCACGAGACTGGAGCCGGAGACGGGGGCCACGAGACTGGAGCCGGAGGCCACGAGACTGGAGCCGGAGACGGGGGCCACGAGACCGGAGACGGGGGCCACGAGACCGGAGACGGGGGCCACGAGACCGGAGACGGGGGCCACGAGACCGGAGACGGGGGCCACGAGACCGGAGCCGGAGACGGGGGCCACGAGACCGGAGCGGGAGACGGGGGCCACGAGACCGGAGCTGGAGACTGGGGGCCCCGAGACCGGGGGCCCCGAGACCGGAGCGGGAGACGGGGGGCCATGAGACCGGAGCGGGAGACGGGGGGCCATGAGACCGGAGCGGGAGACGGGGGCCACGAGACCGGAGCGGGAGACGGGGGCCACGAGACCGGAGCCGGAGACGGGGGCCACGAGACCGGAGCCGGAGACGGGGGCCACGAGACTGGAGCCGGAGACGGGGGCCACGAGACCGGAGCCGGAGACGGGGGCCACGAGACCGGAGCCGGAGACGGGGGCCACGAGACCGGAGCGGGAGACGGGGGCCACGAGACCGGAGCTGGAGACTGGGGGCCCCGAGACCGGAGCTGGAGACTGGGGGCCCCGAGACCGGAGCGGGAGACGGGGGGCCATGAGACCGGAGCGGGAGACGGGGGCCACGAGACCGGAGCGGGAGACGGGGGCCACGAGACTGGAGCCGGAGACGGGGGCCACGAGACTGGAGCCGGAGACGGGGGCCACGAGACTGGAGCCGGAGACGGGGGCCACGAGACTGGAGCCGGAGACGGGGGCCACGAGACCGGAGACGGGGGCCACGAGACTGGAGCCGGAGACGGGGGCCACGAGACTGGAGCCGGAGGCCACGAGACTGGAGCCGGAGACGGGGGCCACGAGACCGGAGACGGGGGCCACGAGACCGGAGACGGGGGCCACGAGACCGGAGCCGGAGACGGGGGCCACGAGACCGGAGCGGGAGACGGGGGCCACGAGACCGGAGCTGGAGACTGGGGGCCCCGAGACCGGAGCTGGAGACTGGGGGCCCCGAGACCGGAGCGGGAGACGGGGGGCCATGAGACCGGAGCGGGAGACGGGGGCCACGAGACCGGAGCGGGAGACGGGGGCCACGAGACTGGAGCCGGAGACGGGGGCCACGAGACTGGAGCCGGAGACGGGGGCCACGAGACTGGAGCCGGAGACGGGGGCCACGAGACCGGAGACGGGGGCCACGAGACTGGAGCCGGAGACGGGGGCCACGAGACTGGAGCCGGAGGCCACGAGACTGGAGCCGGAGACGGGGGCCACGAGACCGGAGACGGGGGCCACGAGACCGGAGCGGGAGACGGGGGCCACGAGACCGGAGCTGGAGACTGGGGGCCCCGAGACCGGAGCTGGAGACGGGGGCCACGAGACTGGAGCTGGAGACGGGGGCCACGAGACTGGAGCGGGAGACGGGGGCCACGAGACCGGAGCTGGAGACGGGGGGCCCCGAGACCGGAGCTGGAGACGGGGGGCCATGAGACTGGAGCGGGAGACGGGGGCCACGAGACTGGAGCTGGAGACGGGGGCCACGAGACTGGAGCGGGAGACGGGGGCCACGAGACTGGAGCGGGAGACGGGGGCCACGAGACCGGAGCGGGAGACGGGGGCCACGAGACTGGAGCTGGAGATGGGGGGCCACGAGACTGGAGCTGGAGACGGGGGGCCACAAGACTAGAGTGGGAGACAGGGGGCCACGAGACTGGAGACGGGGGCCACGAGACCGGAGCTGGAGACAGGGAGACCGGAGCGGGAGACGGGGGCCACGAGACTGGAGCGGGAGACGGGGGCCACGAGACTGGAGCGGGAGACGGGGGCCACGAGACTGGAGCGGGAGACGGGGGCCACGAGACCGGAGCTGGAGACGGGGGGCCATGAGACTAGAGTGGGAGACGGGGGGCCACGAGACTGGAGACGGGGGCCACGAGACCGGAGCTGGAGACATGGAGACCGGAGCGGGAGACAGGGGCCACGAGACTGGAGCGGGAGACGGGGGCCACGAGACTGGAGCCGGAGACGGGGGCCACGAGACCGGAGACGGGGGCCACGAGACTGGAGCCGGAGACGGGGGCCACGAGACTGGAGCCGGAGACGGGGGCCACGAGACTGGAGCCGGAGACGGGGGCCACGAGACTGGAGCCGGAGACGGGGGCCACGAGACTGGAGACGGGGGCCACGAGACTGGAGCCGGAGACGGGGGCCACGAGACTGGAGCCGGAGACGGGGGCCACGAGACTGGAGCCGGAGCCGGGGGCCACGAGACTGGAGCCGGAGCCGGGGGCCACGAGACTGGAGCCGGAGACGGGGGCCACGAGACTGGAGACGGGGGCCACGAGACCGGAGCGGGAGACGGGGGCCACGAGACCGGAGCGGGAGACGGGGGCCACGAGACTGGAGCTGGAGACGGGGGGCCACGAGACTGGAGCTGGAGACGGGGGGCCACAAGACTAGAGTGGGAGACAGGGGGCCACGAGACTGGAGACGGGGGCCACGAGACCGGAGCTGGAGACGGGGGCCACGAGACTGGAGCGGGAGACGGGGGCCACGAGACTGGAGCGGGAGACGGGGGCCACGAGACTGGAGCGGGAGACGGGGGCCACGAGACCGGAGCTGGAGACGGGGGGCCATGAGACTAGAGTGGGAGACGGGGGGCCACGAGACTGGAGACGGGGGCCACGAGACCGGAGCTGGAGACATGGAGACCGGAGCGGGAGACGGGGGCCACGAGACTGGAGCCGGAGACGGGGGCCACGAGACTGGAGCCGGAGACGGGGGCCACGAGACTGGAGCCGGAGACGGGGGCCACGAGACTGGAGCCGGAGACGGGGGCCACGAGACTGGAGCGGGAGACGGGGGCCACGAGACTGGAGCGGGAGACGGGGGCCACGAGACTGGAGCGGGAGACGGGGGCCACGAGACTGGAGCGGGAGACGGGGGCCACGAGACTGGAGCGGGAGACGGGGGCCACGAGACTGGAGCGGGAGACGGGGGCCACGAGACTGGAGCGGGAGACGGGGGCCACGAGACTGGAGCCGGAGACGGGGGCCACGAGACTGGAGCCGGAGACGGGGGCCACGAGACTGGAGCCGGAGACGGGGGCCACGAGACTGGAGCCGGAGACGGGGGCCACGAGACTGGAGCCGGAGACGGGGGCCACGAGACTGGAGCCGGAGACGGGGGCCACGAGACTGGAGCCGGAGACGGGGGCCACGAGACTGGAGCCGGAGACGGGGGCCACGAGACTGGAGCCGGAGACGGGGGCCACGAGACTGGAGCCGGAGACGGGGGCCACGAGACTGGAGCCGGAGACGGGGGCCACGAGACTGGAGCCGGAGGCGGGGGCCACGAGACTGGAGCCGGAGGCGGGGGCCACGAGACTGGAGCCGGAGGCGGGGGCCACGAGACTGGAGCCGGAGGCGGGGGCCACGAGACTGGAGACGGGGGCCACGAGACTGGAGCCGGAGACGGGGGCCACGAGACTGGAGCCGGAGACGGGGGCCACGAGACCGGAGCCGGAGACGGGGGCCACGAGACCGGAGCGGGAGACGGGGGCCACGAGACCGGAGCTGGAGACTGGGGGCCCCGAGACCGGAGCTGGAGACTGGGGGCCCCGAGACCGGAGCGGGAGACGGGGGGCCATGAGACCGGAGCGGGAGACGGGGGCCACGAGACCGGAGCGGGAGACGGGGGCCACGAGACTGGAGCCGGAGACGGGGGCCACGAGACTGGAGCCGGAGACGGGGGCCACGAGACTGGAGCCGGAGACGGGGGCCACGAGACCGGAGACGGGGGCCACGAGACTGGAGCCGGAGACGGGGGCCACGAGACTGGAGCCGGAGGCCACGAGACTGGAGCCGGAGACGGGGGCCACGAGACCGGAGACGGGGGCCACGAGACCGGAGACGGGGGCCACGAGACCGGAGACGGGGGCCACGAGACCGGAGACGGGGGCCACGAGACCGGAGACGGGGGCCACGAGACCGGAGCCGGAGACGGGGGCCACGAGACCGGAGCGGGAGACGGGGGCCACGAGACCGGAGCTGGAGACTGGGGGCCCCGAGACCGGAGCTGGAGACTGGGGGCCCCGAGACCGGAGCGGGAGACGGGGGGCCATGAGACCGGAGCGGGAGACGGGGGCCACGAGACCGGAGCGGGAGACGGGGGCCACGAGACCGGAGCGGGAGACGGGGGCCACGAGACTGGAGCCGGAGACGGGGGCCACGAGACTGGAGCCGGAGACGGGGGCCACGAGACTGGAGCCGGAGACGGGGGCCACGAGACCGGAGACGGGGGCCACGAGACTGGAGCCGGAGACGGGGGCCACGAGACTGGAGCCGGAGGCCACGAGACTGGAGCCGGAGACGGGGGCCACGAGACCGGAGACGGGGGCCACGAGACCGGAGCGGGAGACGGGGGCCACGAGACCGGAGCTGGAGACTGGGGGCCCCGAGACCGGAGCTGGAGACGGGGGCCACGAGACTGGAGCTGGAGACGGGGGCCACGAGACTGGAGCGGGAGACGGGGGCCACGAGACCGGAGCTGGAGACGGGGGGCCCCGAGACCGGAGCTGGAGACGGGGGGCCATGAGACTGGAGCGGGAGACGGGGGCCACGAGACTGGAGCTGGAGACGGGGGCCACGAGACTGGAGCGGGAGACGGGGGCCACGAGACTGGAGCGGGAGACGGGGGCCACGAGACCGGAGCGGGAGACGGGGGCCACGAGACTGGAGCTGGAGATGGGGGGCCACGAGACTGGAGCTGGAGACGGGGGGCCACAAGACTAGAGTGGGAGACAGGGGGCCACGAGACTGGAGACGGGGGCCACGAGACCGGAGCTGGAGACAGGGAGACCGGAGCGGGAGACGGGGGCCACGAGACTGGAGCGGGAGACGGGGGCCACGAGACTGGAGCGGGAGACGGGGGCCACGAGACTGGAGCGGGAGACGGGGGCCACGAGACTGGAGCGGGAGACGGGGGCCACGAGACCGGAGCTGGAGACGGGGGGCCATGAGACTAGAGTGGGAGACGGGGGGCCACGAGACTGGAGACGGGGGCCACGAGACCGGAGCTGGAGACATGGAGACCGGAGCGGGAGACAGGGGCCACGAGACTGGAGCGGGAGACGGGGGCCACGAGACTGGAGCCGGAGACGGGGGCCACGAGACCGGAGACGGGGGCCACGAGACTGGAGCCGGAGACGGGGGCCACGAGACTGGAGCCGGAGACGGGGGCCACGAGACTGGAGCCGGAGACGGGGGCCACGAGACTGGAGCCGGAGACGGGGGCCACGAGACTGGAGCCGGAGACGGGGGCCACGAGACTGGAGCCGGGGGCCACGAGACTGGAGACGGGGGCCACGAGACTGGAGCCGGAGACGGGGGCCACGAGACTGGAGCCGGAGACGGGGGCCACGAGACTGGAGCCGGAGACGGGGGCCACGAGACTGGAGCCGGGGGCCACGAGACTGGAGCCGGAGCCGGGGGCCACGAGACTGGAGCCGGAGACGGGGGCCACGAGACTGGAGCCGGAGACGGGGGCCACGAGACTGGAGCCGGAGACGGGGGCCACGAGACTGGAGCCGGAGACGGGGGCCACGAGACTGGAGCCGGAGACGGGGGCCACGAGACTGGAGCCGGAGACGGGGGCCACGAGACTGGAGCCGGAGACGGGGGCCACGAGACTGGAGCCGGAGACGGGGGCCACGAGACTGGAGCCGGAGACGGGGGCCACGAGACTGGAGCCGGAGACGGGGGCCACGAGACTGGAGCCGGAGACGGGGGCCACGAGACTGGAGCCGGAGACGGGGGCCACGAGACTGGAGCCGGAGACGGGGGCCACGAGACTGGAGCCGGAGACGGGGGCCACGAGACTGGAGCCGGAGACGGGGGCCACGAGACTGGAGCCGGAGACGGGGGCCACGAGACTGGAGCCGGAGACGGGGGCCACGAGACTGGAGCCGGAGACGGGGGCCACGAGACTGGAGCCGGAGACGGGGGCCACGAGACTGGAGCCGGAGACGGGGGCCACGAGACTGGAGCCGGAGACGGGGGCCACGAGACTGGAGCCGGAGACGGGGGCCACGAGACTGGAGCCGGAGACGGGGGCCACGAGACTGGAGCCGGAGACGGGGGCCACGAGACTGGAGCCGGAGACGGGGGCCACGAGACTGGAGCCGGAGACGGGGGCCACGAGACTGGAGCCGGAGACGGGGGCCACGAGACTGGAGCCGGAGACGGGGGCCACGAGACCGGAGCGGGAGATGGGGAGACCGGAGCTGGAGACTGGGGGCCCCGAGACCGGAGCTGGAGACGGGGGGCCCCGAGACCGGAGCTGGAGACGGGGGGCCCCGAGACCGGAGCGGGAGACGGGGGCCACGAGACCGGAGCGGGAGACGGGGGCCACGAGACTGGAGCGGGAGACGGGGGCCACGAGACTGGAGACGGGGGCCACGAGACTGGAGACGGGGGCCACGAGACTGGAGACGGGGGCCACGAGACTGGAGCCGGAGACGGGGGCCACGAGACCGGAGACGGGGGCCACGAGACTGGAGCCGGAGACGGGGGCCACGAGACTGGAGACGGGGGCCACGAGACTGGAGCCGGAGACGGGGGCCACGAGACTGGAGCGGGAGACGGGGGCCACGAGACTGGAGCCGGAGACGGGGGCCACGAGACTGGAGCGGGAGACGGGGCCACGAGACTGGAGCGGGAGACGGGGGCCACGAGACTGGAGACGGGGGCCACGAGACTGGAGCCGGAGACGGGGGCCACGAGACGAGCGGGAGACGGGGCCACGAGACTGGAGCGGGAGACGGGGGCCACGAGACTGGAGACGGGGGCCACGAGACTGGAGACGGGGGCCACGAGACTGGAGACGGGGGCCACGAGACTGGAGACGGGGGCCACGAGACTGGAGACGGGGGCCACGAGACTGGAGACGGGGGCCACGAGACTGGAGACGGGGGCCACGAGACTGGAGCCGGGGGCCACGAGACTGGAGACGGGGGCCACGAGACTGGAACCGGAGACGGGGGCCACGAGACTGGAGCCGGAGACGGGGGCCACGAGACTGGAGCCGGAGACGGGGGCCACGAGACTGGAGCCGGAGACGGGGGCCACGAGACTGGAGCCGGAGACGGGGGCCACGAGACTGGAGCCGGAGACGGGGGCCACGAGACTGGAGCCGGAGACGGGGGCCACGAGACTGGAGCCGGAGACGGGGGCCACGAGACTGGAGCCGGAGACGGGGGCCACGAGACTGGAGCCGGAGACGGGGGCCACGAGACTGGAGCCGGAGACGGGGGCCACGAGACTGGAGCCGGAGACGGGGGCCACGAGACTGGAGCCGGAGACGGGGGCCACGAGACTGGAGCCGGAGACGGGGGCCACGAGACTGGAGCCGGAGACGGGGGCCACGAGACTGGAGCCGGAGACGGGGGCCACGAGACTGGAGCCGGAGACGGGGGCCACGAGACTGGAGCCGGAGACGGGGGCCACGAGACTGGAGCCGGAGACGGGGGCCACGAGACTGGAGCCGGAGACGGGGGCCACGAGACTGGAGCCGGAGACGGGGGCCACGAGACTGGAGCCGGAGACGGGGGCCACGAGACTGGAGCCGGAGACGGGGGCCACGAGACTGGAGCCGGAGACGGGGGCCACGAGACTGGAGCCGGAGACGGGGGCCACGAGACTGGAGCCGGAGACGGGGGCCACGAGACTGGAGCGGGAGATGGGGAGACCGGAGCGGGAGATGGGGAGACCGGAGCTGGAGACTGGGGGCCCCGAGACTGGAGCGGGAGATGGGGGGGCCACGAGACCGGAGCTGGAGACGGGGGGCCATGAGACTGGAGCGGGAGATGGGGGGGCCACGAGACTGGAGCGGGAGACGGGGGGCCACGAGTAGAGTGTAGTACAGACTGTGGTCATGAGCTATCCTCCAGTCTCACCCAGAGCTGCGCCTCATGGCTATCCTCCAGTCACACCCAGAGCTGCGCCTCATGTCTATCCTCCAGTCACGCCCAGAGCTGCACCTCATATCTATGCTCTGGTCACACCCTGAGCTGCACTTCAAATCTATCCTCCCAGAGTATAGTCATTATGTGCAGCTCTGGATGTGACTGGAGCATAGATATGATGTACAGCTCTAGGTGTGACTGGAGTACAGGACCTGCTGTAGAGCAGAGAGCGTTATTTGGCGATTGTCTGGCTGTATTCCTCCGCTCACCCCCGGAGCTGCAGCGAGGACTGTCAGGTGTGTGACGCTGCGCTCTTCGTGCCTCTATATAAAGCTGAGGTGTGATCACAGCCCCGTCACTCGCTGGTGATCTGCCGCCTGACAGCCCGGCGGGGGGAGGGGCAGGGGATAGATATAGATAGATAGATAGATATATACAGTACAGACCAAAAGTTTGGACACACCTTCTCATTTAAAGATATAAAAAGGAACTACAGACCTTTGCCAAAGAGACCCTTGACAAACCACAATCCTTCTGGGAAAATGTTCTGTGGACAGATGAAACAAAAATAGAGCTTTTTGACAACGCAAAGCAACAGTTTGTTTACTGATGGCGGAATGAAGCTTATAAGGAAAAGAACACCTTACCAACAGTTAAGCATGGTGGAGGATCCATAATGCTGTGGGGTTGCTTTGCTGCGTCTGGTACAGAGCTGTTACATTGTATCACTTCTCAGGCTTTGTGTCATGTGACGCGTGATGTCACCGCCTTTGTCTCCCCCCCCCCCCCCACAGTGTGGCAAAGGAGCTGAAAACTTCGACAAGTTCTTCACCCGCGGGCAGCCGGTTCTGACGCCCCCCGACCAGCTGGTCATCTCCAACATCGACCAGGCCGACTTCGAGGGCTTCTCCTTCATCAACCAGCAGTTTGTGCACCCCAGCCTGCAGAGCGCGCCATGAGCCGCCGCCGCCGCCGAGGAAACACCCGTAACCCTGAAATTTTAAGGTCGCCATGAAAAAAAAGAAAAAAATGTGAAAAATCATGAAAAATCCTGAAAATTCCAGGGTTAAAATATCCTGCAAAAATGTTGTAACCTGGAGAATAATCAGCGTCCACGGCCTCCACCAGGGGGGGGCGCCACTAGATTAGGAGGTGGGCGGCAGACGGTACGGCCCCCCCGGAGCGGCGGTGGGCGTGGCTTCTACTACCCGACGGTACGCGTGGCTAATCTCCGCACATAGGCGATATACTGAGATTTGTTTTCTAATTTTGGGGTAATTTGCCCCCGTTCTCGGGGCGGGGGGCTGTAATTTCCGCATGTTTCCTTCTCGTGATTTCTCTTTTTTCCGTTTTTCTTTGTATTCGTGGATTTCCGGCTTTTCGACTTCCGGTTGCCGCGGCGACGTTTGTCTCGGAATGTTCCAGATCTTCTATATTTCTATACGATGTTCGGGGGTTTTTTTACCTTTTTTTATCCCGGGATTTCGGGCTGTTGGCGCGGTGCATGCGGGGAGACCTGCCGTTTGGCTTTGCATGGCCGATCTCCCGGGGGTCCGAATCCTTCTAGAACTTTCTGCTCCGGGATTTTTTTTTTTTTTTTTTTTTTTAATTTGCAGTAAAAAATAATTATTTTTTTTTTCCAATTCACTCATTGAAATTTGTGCCAAAAATGAGATTTTTCCGGTCATTTCCGCGCAGTTTTCGGCTCCGCCCTCTTTGCTGCCAAATATCATGATGTCACTGAAGCCATAGATCAGCGGCAGCAGAACCTGTCAGCTGGGGAACTACAACCCCCAGCAATGCCCCTCCTCTGGGAACGTTTACTCTTCAGTTTTGAGAAAATTCTGCTCCATTTTTATGATTTCCGTCAGGAGAACTACAACCCCCAGCGGAGCCTGCGGGGGAGGGCCTGCCCCGCTCAGTGTTAGATCTGCCATATGAAGACATAGTACAGAACGACTACTACTCCTATCATTGTCTAAACTACTAAGCATATAATCCATACCCACATTATAATGTATCGGGTGACGTAATAACTGTGTCTCGCTCCCCTATAATCAGTGACTGAGCGTCGCCATCTGTCCCGGAAACTGTCAGCAAGCTGCTACCAACCAACTAGGGGGAGGTAATGTACATGGGGGCGGAGTATTATCATGGACATGGGGGCGGAGTATTATCATGGACATGGGGGCGGAGTATTATCATGGACATGGGGGCGGAGTATTATCATGGACATGGGGGCGGAGTATTATCATGGACATGGGGGCAGAGTATTATCATGGACATGGGGGCGGAGTATTATCATGGACATGGGGGCGCGGAGTATTATCATGAACATGGGGGCGGAGTATTATACAGAGGGAGGATATAAAAGTGTCCAAACACGGGTCGCACCGGCAGCCGCTCACCATATCAGATCCGTCAGCAGCAGCTTGCTGATGGTTTCCAGGACTGGATGCGCGGTTTTCGTTGGCGGCAGTGGTGCCCCTCGCATGTCGCCTGTCATCGTGATGCTGTGGGGGGCGCCGCTGCTCGTCTGGATCTGAAGTGTTTACTGTGAACGTCTGACTGTTTCCCTCCGGTCACGGGTGCAGCACGACCCCGCGGGGACAGCGAGGAGGACGGATTCCGGGGGATGTAATTGTCTGTCGCTCCCCCACATTAGCTTCCAATACATGTAACCCAAGCAATGTCTTTTCAATAAATTCCTCTTGTTGTATCAGTTGTGTGATGTCCGGCGGATGATGGGAGTCACAGGACGATGGGAGTCACAGGAGGGCTCCTTATGAACTGCTCTATGTAGTGTTTAAAAGCTTCTATTCCTCCAGTCACCTCCAGAGCTGCACTCACTATTCTGCTGTTACATCCTGTCTAATCCTCCAGTCACCTCCAGAGCTGCAGTCACTCTTCTGCTGTTACACCCTGTCTTATTCTCCAGTCACCTCCAGAGCTGCACTTTATTCTGCTGTTACATCGTGTCTTATACTCCAGTCACCTCCAGAGCTGCACTCACTATTCTGCTGTTACATCGTGTCTTATCCTCCAGTCACCTCCAGAGCTGCAGACACTATTCTTCTGTGACATCATGTCTTATCCTCCAGTCACCTCCAGAGCTGCAGTCACTATTCTGCTGTTACATCCTGTCTAATCCTCCAGTCACCTCCAGAGCTGCAGTCACTATTCTGCTGTTACATCCTGTCTTATTCTCCAGTCACCTCCAGAGCTGCACTTTATTCTGCTGTTACATCGTGTCTAATCCTCCAGTCACCTCCAGAGCTGCAGTCACTATTCTGCTGTTACATCGTGTCTTATCCTCCAGTCACCTCCAGAGCTGCAGTCACTATTCTGCTGTTACATCATGTCTTATCCTCCAGTCACCTCCAGAGCTGCAGTCACTATTCTGCTGTTACATCGTGTCTTATCCTCCAGTCACCTCCAGAGCTGCAGTCACTATTCTGCTGTTACATCGTGTCTTATCCTCCAGTCACCTCCAGAGCTGCAGTCACTATTCTGCTGTTACATTGTGTCTTATCCTCCAGTCACCTCCAGAGCTGCGGTCACTATTCTGCTGTTACATCGTGTCTTATCCTCCAGTCACCTCCAGAGCTGAAGTCACTATTCTGTTGTTACATCGTGTCTTATCCTCCAGTCACCTCCAGAGCTGCAGTCACTATTCTGCTGTTACATCGTGTCTTATCCTCCAGTCTCATCCAGAGCTGCAGTCACTATTCTCCGGTTACGTCATGTCGTATCCTCCAGTCACCTCCAGAGCTGCACTCACTATTCTGCTGTTACATCGTGTCTTATCCTCCAGTAACCTCCAGAGCTGCAGTCACTATTCTGCTGTTACATCATGTCTTATCCTCCAGTCACCTCCAGAGCTGCAGTCACTATTCTGCTGTTACATCCTGTCTTATTCTCCAGTCACCTCCAGAGCTGCAGTCACTATTCTTCTGTGACATCATGTCTTATCCTCCAGTCACCTCCAGAGCTGCAGTCACTATTCTGCTGTTACGTAATGTCTTATCCTCCAGTCACCTCCAGAACTGCACTCACTATTCTGCTGTTACATCATGTCTTATCCTCCACTCACCTCCAGAGCTGCAGTCACTATTCTGCTGTTACATCATGTCTTATCCTCCAGTCACCTCCAGAGCTGCAGTCACTATTCTGCTGTTACATCACGTCTTATCCTCCAGTCACCTCCAGAGCTGCAGTCACTATTCTGCTGTTACATCATGTCTTATCCTCCAGTCACCTCCAGAGCTGCAGTCACTATTCTGCTGTTACATCGTGTCTTATTCTCCAGTCACCTCCAGAGCTGCAGTCACTATTCTGCTGTTACATCATGTCTTATCCTCCAGCCACCTCCAGAGCTGCAGTCACTATTCTGCTGTTACATCGTGTCTTATCCTCCAGTCACCTCCAGAGCTGCAGTCACTATTCTGCTGTTACATTGTGTCTTATCCTCCTGAGCTGGGAGCTTACAATAGACAGTTAACCCGTCCGTGGCTGGAGCCATTTCTCACTCTGCAGTTTCTGCTTTGCCTCTGGTACTGAGAATGTTTTATGAACCAGGAGGCTCAGGATGAAAAATAAAGACGTGGTTCATACACTGGAGTAACTGCAGGGAATGAAAACCTGAGTGTGCACCCCCTGCAGGAGGAAGTGAGAAAGACAGCACCTGTCCAGTGCTGAGCACAGACCCGGTATGGAGTATCGAGCCCCCTCCCCAGTATTGTTATAGCGCCATTTATTCCATGGCGCTTTACATGTGATCGGGGTATACATCGCAAAAGCAACTACAATAATCTTGAACAAAAACGAGTCAGCGACTGGTACAGGAGGAGCGAGGACCCTGCCCGCGAGGGCTCACAATCTACAAGGGATGGGTGAGGATACAGTAGGTGAGGGTAGAGCTGGTCGTGCAGCGGTATGGTGGAGCGAGGACCCTGCCCGCGAGGGCTCACAGTCTACAAGGGATGGGTGAGGATACAGTAGGTGGGGGTAGAGCTGGTCGTGCAGCGGTATGGTGGAGCGAGGACCCTGCCCGCGAGGGCTCACAGTCTACAAGGGATGGGTGAGGATACAGTAGGTGAGGGTAGAGCTGGTCGTGGAGCGGTATGGTGGAGCGAGGACCCTGCCCGCGAGGGCTCACAATCTACAAGGGATGGTGAGGATACAGTAGGTGAGGGTAGAGCTGGTCGTGCAGCGGTATGGTGGAGCGAGGACCCTGCCCGCGAGGGCTCACAATCTACAGGGGATGGGTGAGGATACAGTAGGTGAGGGTAGAGCTGGTCGTGCAGCGGTATGGAGGAGCGAGGACCCTGCCCGCGAGGGCTCACAATCTACAAGGGATGGGTGAGTATACAGTAGGTGAGGGTAGAGCTGATCGTGCAGCGGTATGGTGGAGCGAGGACCCTGCCCACGAGGGCTCACAATCTACAAGGGATGGGTGAGTATACAGTAGGTGAGGGTAGAGCTGGTCATGCAGCGGTATGGTGGAGCGAGGACCCTGCCTGCGAGGGCTCACACTCTACAGGGGATGGGCGAGGATACAGTAGGTGAGGGTAGAGCTGGTCGTGCAGCGGTATGGTGGAGCGAGGACCCTGCCCGCGAGGGCTCACAGTCTACAGGGGATGGGTGAGGATACAGTAGGTGGGGGTAGAGCTGGTCGTATAGCGGTATGGTGGAGCGAGGACCCTGCCCGTGAGGGCTCACAGTCTACAGGGGATGGGTGAGGATACAGTAGGTGAGGGTAGAGCTGGTCGTGCAGCGGTATGGTGGAGCGAGGACCCTGCCCGCGAGGGCTCACAGTCTACAAGGGATGGGTGAGGATACAGTAGGTGAGGGTAGAGCTGGTCGTGCAGCGGTATGGTGGAGCGAGGACCCTGCCCACGAGGGCTCACAATCTACAAGGGATGGGTGAGTATACAGTAGGTGAGGGTAGAGCTGGTCATGCAGTGGTATGGTGGAGCGAGGACCCTGCCTGCGAGGGCTCACACTCTACAGGGGATGGGTGAGGATACAGTAGGTGAGGGTAGAGCTGGTCGTGCAGCAGTATGGTGGAGCGAGGACCCTGCCCACGAGGGCTTACAGTCTACAGGGGATGGGTGAGGATACAGTAGATGGGGGTAGAGCTGGTCGTGCAGCGGTATGGTGGAGCGAGGACCCTGCCCGCGAGGGCTCACAATCTACAGGGGATGGGTGAGGATACAGTAGGTGAGGGTAGAGCTGGTCGTGCAGCGGTATGGTGGAGCGAGGACCCTGCCCGCGAGGGCTCACAATCTACAGGGGATGGGTGAGGATACAGTAGGTGAGGGTAGAGCTGGTCATGCAGCGGTATGGTGGAGCGAGGACCCTGCCTGCGAGGGCTCACACTCTACAGGGGATGGGTGAGGATACAGTAGGTGAGGGTAGAGCTGGTCGTGCAGCAGTATGGTGGAGCGAGGACCCTGCCCCCGAGGGCTCACAATCTACAAGGGATGGGTGAGGATACAGTAGGTGAGGGTAGAGCTGGTCGTGCAGCGGTATGGTGGAGCGAGGACCCTGCCCGCGAGGGCTCACAGTCTACAGGGGATGGGTGAGGATACAGTAGGTGAGGGTAGAGCTGGTCATGCAGCGGTATGGTGGAGCGAGGACCCTGTCCGCGAGGGCTCACAGTCTACAAGGGATGGGTGAGGATACAGTAGGTGAGGGTAGAGCTGGTCGTGCAGCGGTATGGTGGAGTGAGGACCCTGCCCGCGAGGTCTCACAATCTACAAGGGATGGGTGAGGATACAGTAGGTGAGGGTAGAGCTGGTCGTGCAGCGGTATGGAGGAGCGAGGACCCTGCCCCCGAGGGCTCACAATCTACAGGGGATGGGTGAGGATACAGTAGGTGAGGGTAGAGCTGGTCGTGCAGTGGTATGGTGGAGCGAGGACCCTGCCCGCGAGGGCTCACAATCTACAAGGGATGGGTGAGGATACAGTAGGTGAGGGTAGAGCTGGTCGTGCAGTGGTATGGTGGAGCGAGGACCCTGCCCGCGAGGGCTCACAGTCTACATGGGATGGGTGAGGATACAGTAGGTGAGGGTAGAGCTGGTCGTGCAGCGGTATGGTGGAGCGAGGACCCTGCCCGCAAGGGCTCACAGTCTACAAGGGATGGGTGAGGATATAGTAGGTGAGGGTAGAGCTGGTCGTGCAGCGGTATGGTGGAGCGAGGACCCTGCCCGCGAGAACTCACAATCTACAGGGGATGGGTGAGGATACAGTAGATGGGGGTAGAGCTGGTCGTGCAGCGGTATGGTGGAGCGAGGACCCTGCCCGCGAGAACTCACAATCTACAGGGGATGGGTGAGGATACAGTAGATGGGGGTAGAGCTGGTCGTATAGCGGTATGGTGGAGCGAGGACCCTGCCCGCAAGGGCTCACAATCTACAGGGGATGGGTGAGGATACAGTAGGTGAGGGTAGAGCTGGTCGTGCAGCGGTATGGTGGAACGAGGACCCTGCCCGCAAGGGCTCACAGTCTACAAGGGATGGGTGAGGATATAGTAGGTCAGGGTAGAGCTGGTCGTGCAGCGGTATGGTGGAGCGAGGACCCTGCCCACGAGGGCTCACAATCTACAGGGGATGGGTGAGGATACAGTAGATGGGGGTAGAGCTGGTCTTACAGCGGTATGGTGGAGCGAGGACCCTGCCCCCGAGTGCTCACAGTCTACAGGGGATGGGTGAGGATACAGAAGGTGAGGGTAGAGCTGGTCGTGCAGCGGTATGGTGGAGCGAGGACACTGCCACCGAGGGCTCACAGTCTACAAGGGATGGGTGAGGATACAGTAGATGGGGGTAGAGCTGGTCGTACAGCGGTATGGTGGAGCGAGGACCCTGCCCCTTTGGGCACACAGTCTACAAGGGATGGGTGAGGATACAGGAGGTGAGGGTAGAGCGAGGACCCTGCCCGCGAGGGCTCACAGTCTACAAGGGATGGGTGAGGATACAGTAGGTGAGGGTAGAGCTGGTCGTGCAGCGGTATGGTGGAGCGAGGACCCTGACCGCGAGGGCTCACAGTCTACAGGGGATGGGTGAGGATACAGTAGGTGAGGGTAGAGCTGGTCGTGCAGCAGTATGGTGGAGCGAGGACCCTGCCCACGAGGGCTCACAATCTACAAGGGATGGGTGAGTATACAGTAGGTGAGGGTAGAGCTGGTCATGCAGCGGTATGGTGGAGCGAGGACCCTGCCCGCGAGGGCTCACAGTCTACAAGGGATGGGTGAGAATACAGTAGGTGAGGGGAGAGCTGGTCATGCAGCGGTATGGTGGAGCGAGGACCCTACCCGCGAGGGCTCACAGTCTACAGGGGATGGGTGAGGATACAGTAGGTGAGGGTAGAGCTGGTCGTGCAGCGGTATGGAGGAGCGAGGACCCTGCCCCCGAGGGCTCACAGTCTACAAGGGATGGGTGAGGATACAGGAGGTGAGGGTAGAGCTGGTCGTGCAGTGGTATGGTGGAGCGAGGACCCTGCCCGCGAGGGCTCACAATCTACAAGGGATGGGTGAGGATACAGTAGGTGAGGGTAGAGCTGGTCGTGCAGTGGTATGGTGGAGCGAGGACCCTGCCCGCGAGGGCTCACAGTCTACATGGGATGGGTGAGGATACAGTAGGTGAGGGTAGAGCTGGTCGTGCAGCGGTATGGTGGAGCGAGGACCCTGCCCGCAAGGGCTCACAGTCTACAAGGGATGGGTGAGGATATAGTAGGTCAGGGTAGAGCTGGTCGTGCAGCGGTATGGTGGAGCGAGGACCCTGCCCGCGAGAACTCACAATCTACAGGGGATGGGTGAGGATACAGTAGATGGGGGTAGAGCTGGTCGTGCAGCGGTATGGTGGAGCGAGGACCCTGCCCGCGAGAACTCACAATCTACAGGGGATGGGTGAGGATACAGTAGATGGGGGTAGAGCTGGTCGTATAGCGGTATGGTGGAGCGAGGACCCTGCCCGCAAGGGCTCACAATCTACAGGGGATGGGTGAGGATACAGTAGATGAGGGTAGAGCTGGTCGTGCAGCGGTATGGTGGAACGAGGACCCTGCCCGCGAGGGCTCACAGTCTACAAGGGATGGGTGAGGATATAGTAGGTCAGGGTAGAGCTGGTCGTGCAGCGGTATGGTGGAGCGAGGACCCTGCCCGCGAGGGCTCACAATCTACAGGGGATGGGTGAGGATACAGTAGATGGGGGTAGAGCTGGTCTTACAGCGGTATGGTGGAGCGAGGACCCTGCCCCCGAGGGCTCACAGTCTACAGGGGATGGGTGAGGATACAGAAGGTGAGGGTAGAGCTGGTCGTGCAGCGGTATGGTGGAGCGAGGACACTGCCACCGAGGGCTCACAGTCTACAAGGGATGGGTGAGGATACAGTAGATGGGGGTAGAGCTGGTCGTACAGCGGTATGGTGGAGCGAGGACCCTGCCCCTTTGGGCACACAGTCTACAAGGGATGGGTGAGGATACAGGAGGTGAGGGTAGAGCTGGTCGTGGAGCGGTATGGTGGAGCGAGGACCCTGCCCGCGAGGGCTCACAGTCTACAAGGGATGGGTGAGGATACAGTAGGTGAGGGTAGAGCTGGTCATGCAGCGGTATGGTGGAGCGAGGACCCTGCCCGCGAGGGCTCACAGTCTACAAGGGATGGGTGAGGATACAGTAGGTGAGGGTAGAGCTGATCGTGGAGCGGTATGGTGGAGCGAGGACCCTGCCCGCGAGGGCTCACAGTCTACAGGGGATGGGTGAGGATACAGTAGGTGAGGGTAGAGCTGGTCGTGCAGCGGTATAGTGGAGCGAGGACCCTGCCCGCGAGGGATGACAGTCTACAAGGGATGGGTGAGGATACAGTAGGTGAGGGTAGAGCTGATCGTGCAGCGGTATGGTGGAGCGAGGACCCTGCCCGCGAGGGCTCACAGTCTACAGGGGATGGGTGAGGATACAGTAGGTGAGGGTAGAGCTGGTCGTGCAGCGGTATGGTGGAGCGAGGACCCTGCCCGCGAGGGCTCACAGTCTACAGGGGATGGGTGAGGATACAGTAGGTGAGGGTAGAGCTGGTCGTGCAGCGGTATAGTGGAGCGAGGACCCTGCCCGCGAGGGATGACAGTCTACAAGGGATGGGTGAGGATACAGTAGGTGAGGGTAGAGCTGATCGTGCAGCGGTATGGTGGAGCGAGGACCCTGCCCGCGAGGGCTCACAGTCTACAGGGGATGGGTGAGGATACAGTAGGTGAGGGTAGAGCTGGTCGTGCAGCGGTATGGTGGAGCGAGGACCCTTCCCGCGAGGGCTCACACTCTACAGGGGATGGGTGAGGATACAGTAGGTGAGGGGAGAGCTGGTCGTGGAGCGGTATGGTGGAGCGAGGACCCTGCCCGCGAGGGCTGACAGTCTACAGGGGATGGGTGAGGATACAGTAGGTGAGGGTAGAGCTGGTCGTGCAGCGGTATGGTGGAGCGAGGACCCTGCCCGCGAGGGCTCACAGTCTACAGGGGATGGGTGAGGATACAGTAGGTGAGGGTAGAGCTGGTCGTGCAGCGGTATGGTGGAGCGAGGACCCTGCCCGCGAGGGCTGACAGTCTACAGGGGATGGGTGAGGATACAGTAGGTGAGGGTACAGCTGGTCGTGCAGCGGTATGGTGGAGCGAGGACCCTGCCCCCGAGGGCTCAATCTACAAGGTATGGGTGAGGATACAGTAGATGGGGGTAGAGCTGGTCGTGCAGCGGTATGGTGGAGCGAGGACCCTGCCCGCGAGGGCTCATAGTCTACAGGGGATGGGTGAGGATACAGTAGATGGGGGTAGAGCTGGTCATGCAGCGGTATGGTGGAGCGAGGACCCTGCCCCCGAGGGCTCATAGTCTACAGGGGATGGGTGAGGATACAGTAGGTGAGGGTAGAGCTGGTCGTGCAGCGGTATGGTGGAGCGAGGACCCTGCCCGCGAGGGCTCACAGTCTACAAGGGATGGGTGAGGATACAGTAGGTGAGGGTAGAGCTGGTCGTGGAGCGGTATGGTGGAGCGAGGACCCTGCCCGCGAGGGCTCACAGTCTACAAGGGATGGGTGAGGATACAGTAGGTGAGAGTAGAGCTGGTCGTGCAGCGGTATGGTGGAGCGAGGACCCTGCCCGCGAGGGCTCACAATCTACAGGGGATGGGTGAGGATACAGTAGATGGGGGTAGAGCTGGTCGTGCAGTGGTATGGTGGAGCGAGGACCCTGCCCGCGAGGGCTCACAGTCTACAAGGGATGGGTGAGGATACAGTAGATGAGGGTAGAGCTGGTCGTGCAGTGGTATGGTGGAGCGAGGACCCTGCCCGCGAGGGCTCACAGTCTACAGGGGATGGGTGAGGATACAGTAGGTGAGGGTAGAGCTGATCGTACAGCGGTATGGTGGAGCGAGGACCCTGCCCGCGAGGGCTCACAGTCTACAAGGGATGGGTGAGGATACAGTAGGTGAGGGTAGAGCTGGTCGTGGAGCGGTATGGTGGAGCGAGGACCCTGCCCACAAGGACTCACAATCTACAAGGGATGGGTGAGGATACAGTAGATGGGGGTAGAGCTGGTCGTACAGCGGTATGGTGGAGCGAGGACTCTGCCCGCGAGGGCTCACAGTCTACAAGGGATGGGTGAGGATACAGTAGGTGAGGGTAGAGCTGGTCGTGGAGCGGTATGGTGGAGCGAGGACCCTGCCCGCGAGGGCTGACAGTCTACAGGGGATTTGTGAGGATACAGGAGGTGAGGGCAGACCTGGTCGTACAGCGGTATGGTGGAGCGAGGACCCTGCCCGCGAGGGCTCACAGTCTACAGGGGATGGGTGAGAATACAGTAGATGGGGGTAGAGCTGGTCGTGGAGCGGTATGGTGGAGCGAGGACCCTGCCCGCGAGGGCTCACAGTCTACAGGCGATGGGTGAGGATACAGGAGGTGAGGGCAGAGCTGGTCGTACAGCGGTATGGTGGAGCGAGGACCCTGCCCGCGAGGTCTCACAGTCTACAGGGGATGGGTGAGGATACAGGAGGTGAGGGCAGAGCTGGTCGTACAGCAGTATGGTGGAGCGAGGACCCTGACCGCGAGGGCACACACTCTACAAGGGATGGGTGAGGATACAGTAGGTGAGGGTAGAGCTGGTCGTACAGCGGTATGGTGGAGTGAGGACCCTGCCCGCGAGGGCTCACAGTCTACAGGGGATGGGTGAGGATACAGTAGGTGACGGTAGAGCTGGTCGTGCAGCGGTATGGTGGAGCGAGGACCCTGCCCGCGAGGTCTCACAGTCTACAAGGGATGGGTGAGGATACAGTAGGTGAGGGTAGAGCTGGTCGTGGAGCGGTATGGAGGAGCGAGGACCCTGCCCGCGAGGGCTCACAGTCTACAAGGGATGGGTGAGGATACAGTAGGTGAGGGTAGAGCTGGTCGTGCAGCGGTATGGTGGAGCGAGGACCCTGCCCGCGAGGGCTCACAATCTACAAGGGATGGGTGAGGATACAGTAGGTGAGGTTAGAGCTGGTCATGCAGCGGTATGGTGGAGCGAGGACCCTGCCCACGAGGGCTCACAATCTACAAGGGATGGGTGAGTATACAGTAGGTGAGGGTAGAGCTGGTCATGCAGCGGTATGGTGGAGAGAGGACCCTGCCCGCGAGGGCTCACAGTCTACAAGGGATGGGTGAGGATACATTAGGTGACGGTAGAGCTGGTCGTGCAGCGGTATGGTGGAGCGAGGACCCTGCCCGCGAGGGCTCACAATCTACAAGGGATGGATGAGGATACAGTAGGTGAGGGTAGAGCTGGTCATGCAGCGGTATGGTGGAGCGAGGACCCTGCCCGCGAGGGCTCACAGTCTATAAGGGATGGGTGAGGATACAGTAGGTGAGGGTAGAGCTGGTCATGCAGCGGTATGGTGGAGCGAGGACCCTGCCCGCGAGGGCTCACAGTCTACAGGGGATGGGTGAGGATACAGTAGGTGAGGGTAGAGCTGGTCATGCAGCGGTATGGTGGAGCGAGGACCCAGCCCGCGAGGGCTCACAGTCTACAGGGGATGGGTGAGGATACAGTAGGTGAGGGTAGAGCTGGTCATGCAGCGGTATGGTGGAGCGAGGACCCTGCCCGCGAGGGCTCACAATCTACAAGGGATGGGTGAGTATACAGTAGGTGAGGGTAGAGCTGGTCATGCAGCGGTATGGTGGAGCGAGGACCCTGCCCGCGAGGGCTCACAATCTACAAGGGATGGGTGAGTATACAGTAGGTGAGGGTAGAGCTGGTCGTGCAGCGGTATGGTGGAGCGAGGACCCAGCCCGCGAGGGCTCACAGTCTACAGGGGATGGGTGAGGATACAGTAGGTGAGGGTAGAGCTGGTCATGCAGCGGTATGGTGGAGCGAGGACCCAGCCCGCGAGGGCTCACAGTCTACAGGGGATGGGTGAGGATACAGTAGGTGAGGGTAGAGCTGGTCATGCAGCGGTATGGTGGAGCGAGGACCCTGCCCGCGAAGGCTCACAGTCTACAAGGGATGGGTGAGGATACAGTAGGTGAGGGTAGAGCTGGTCATGCAGCGGTATGGTGGAGCGAGGACCCTGCCCGCGAGAGCTCACAGTCTACAAGGGATGGGTGAGGATACAGGAGGTGAGGGTAGAGCTGGTCGTGCAGTGGTATGGTGGAGAGAGGACCCTGCCCGCGAGGGCTCACAGTCTACAAGGGATGGGTGAGGATACAGGAGGTGAGGGTAGAGCTGGTCATGCAGCGGTATGGTGGAGCGAGGACCCTGCCCGCGAGAGCTCACAGTCTACAAGGGATGGGTGAGGATACAGGAGGTGAGGGTAGAGCTGGTCGTGCAGCGGTATGGTGGAGCGAGGACCCTGCCCGCGAGGGCTCACAGTCTACAAGGGATGGGTGAGGATACAGGAGGTGAGGGTAGAGCTGGTCATGCAGCGGTATGGTGGAGCGAGGACCCTGCCCGCGAGAGCTCACAGTCTACAAGGGATGGGTGAGGATACAGTAGGTGAGGGTAGAGCTGGTCATGCAGCGGTATGGTGGAGCGAGGACCCTGCCCGCAAGGGCTCACAGTCTACAAGGGATGGGTGAGGATATAGTAGGTCAGGGTAGAGCTGGTCGTGCAGCGGTATGGTGGAGCGAGGACCCTGCCCGCGAGAACTCACAATCTACAGGGGATGGGTGAGGATACAGTAGATGGGGGTAGAGCTGGTCGTATAGCGGTATGGTGGAGCGAGGACCCTGCCCCCGAGGGCTCACAGTCTACAAGGGATGGGTGAGGATACAGTAGGTGAGGGTAGAGCTGGTCTTACAGCGGTATGGTGGAGAGAGGACCCTGCCCGCGAGGGCTCACAATCTACAAGGGATGGGTGAGGATACAGTAGGTGAGGGTAGAGCTGGTCGTGCAGCGGTATGGTGGAGCGAGGACCCTGCCCCCGAGGGCTCACAGTCTACAGGGGATGGGTGAGGATACAGAAGGTGAGGGTAGAGCTGGTCGTGCAGTGGTATGGTGGAGCGAGGACCCTGCCCGCGAGGTCTCACAGTCTACAAGGGATGGGTGAGGATACAGGAGGTGAGGGTAGAGCTGGTCGTACAGCGGTATGGTGGAGCGAGGACCCTGCCCCTTTGGGCACACAGTCTACAAGGGATGGGTGAGGATACAGAAGGTGAGGGTAGAGCTGGTCGTGCAGTGGTATGGTGGAGCGAGGACCCTGCCCGCGAGGTCTCACAGTCTACAAGGGATGGGTGAGGATACAGTAGATGGGGGTAGAGCTGGTCGTACAGCGGTATGGTGGAGCGAGGACCCTGCCCCTTTGGGCACACAGTCTACAAGGGATGGGTGAGGATACAGGAGGTGAGGGTAGAGCTGGTCGCGCAGCGGTATGGTGGAGCGAGGACCCTGCCCGCGAGGGCTCACAGTCTACAAGGGATGGGTGAGGATACAGTAGGTGAGGGTAGAGCTGATCGTGGAGCGGTATGGTGGAGCGAGGACCCTGCCCCTTTGGGCACACAGTCTACAAGGGATGGGTGAGGATACAGTAGGTGAGGGTAGAGCTGGTCGTGCAGCGGTATGGTGGAGCGAGGACCCTGCCCGCGAGGGCTCACAGTCTACAAGGGATGGGTGAGGATACAGTAGGTGAGGGTAGAGCTGGTCGTGCAGCGGTATGGTGGAGCGAGGACCCTGCCCGCGAGGGCTGACAGTCTACAGGGGATGGGTGAGGATACAGTAGGTGAGGGTACAGCTGGTCGTGCAGCGGTATGGTGGAGCGAGGACCCTGCCCCCGAGGGCTCACAGTCTACAAGGTATGGGTGAGGATACAGTAGATGGGGGTAGAGCTGGTCGTGCAGCGGTATGGTGGAGCGAGGACCCTGCCCGCGAGGGCTCATAGTCTACAGGGGATGGGTGAGGATACAGTAGATGGGGGTAGAGCTGGTCATGCAGCGGTATGGTGGAGCGAGGACCCTGCCCCCGAGGGCTCATAGTCTACAGGGGATGGGTGAGGATACAGTAGGTGAGGGTAGAGCTGGTTGTGCAGCGGTATGGTGGAGCGAGGACCCTGCCCGCGAGGGCTCACAGTCTACAAGGGATGGGTGAGGATACAGTAGGTGAGGGTAGAGCTGGTCGTGGAGCGGTATGGTGGAGCGAGGACCCTGCCCGCGAGGGCTCACAGTCTACAAGGGATGGGTGAGGATACAGTAGGTGAGAGTAGAGCTGGTCGTGCAGCGGTATGGTGGAGCGAGGACCCTGCCCGTGAGGGCTCACAATCTACAGGGGATGGGTGAGGATACAGTAGATGGGGGTAGAGCTGGTCGTGCAGTGGTATGGTGGAGCGAGGACCCTGCCCGCGAGGGCTCACAGTCTACAAGGGATGGGTGAGGATACAGTAGATGAGGGTAGAGCTGGTCGTGCAGCGGTATGGTGGAGCGAGGACCCTGCCCGCGAGGGCTCACAGTCTACAGGGGATGGGTGAGGATACAGTAGGTGAGGGTAGAGCTGATCGTACAGCGGTATGGTGGAGCGAGGACCCTGCCCGCGAGGGCTCACAGTCTACAGGGGATGGGTGAGGATACAGTAGATGGGGGTAGAGCTGGTCGTGGAGCGGTATGGTGGAGCGAGGAGCCTGCCCGCGAGGGCTCACAATCTACAAGAGATGGGTGAGGATACAGTAGGTGAGGGTGGAGCTGGTCGTGCAGCGGTATGGTGGAGCGAGGACCCTGCCCCCGAGGGCCCACAGTCTACAAGGGATGGGTGAGGATACAGTAGGTGAGGGTAGAGCTGGTCGTGCAGCGGTATGGTGGAGCGAGGACCCTGCCCGCGAGGGCTCACAGTCTACAGGCGATGGGTGAGGATACAGGAGGTGAGGGTAGAGCTGGTCGTGGAGCGGTATGGTGGAGCGAGGACCCTGCCCGCGAGGGCTCACAGTCTACAAGGGATGGGTGAGGATACAGGAGGTGAGGGCAGAGCTGGTCGTACAGCGGTATGGTGGAGCGAGTACCCTGCCCGCGAGGGCTCACAGTCTACAGGGGATGGGTGAGGATACAGTAGATGGGGGTAGAGCTGATCGTGCAGCGGTATGGTGGAGCGAGGACCCTGCCCGCGAGGGCTCACAGTCTACAAGGGATGGGTGAGGATACAGTAGGTGAGGGTAGAGCTGGTCGTGGAGCGGTATGGTGGAGCGAGGACCCTGCCCGCGAGGGCTCACAATCTACAGGGGATGGGTGAGGTTACAGTAGGTGAGGGTAGAGCTGGTCGTGCAGCGGTATGGTGGAGCGAGGACCCTGCCCGCGAGGTCTCACAGTCTACAGGGGATGGGTGAGGATACAGGAGGTGAGGGCAGAGCTGGTCGTACAGCGGTATGGTGGAGCGAGGACCCTGCCCGCGAGGGCTCACAGTCTACAGGGGATGGGTGAGGATACAGGAGGTGAGGGCAGAGCTGGTCGTACAGCAGTATGGTGGAGCGAGGACCCTGACCGCGAGGGCACACACTCTACAAGGGATGGGTGAGGATACAGTAGATGGGGGTAGAGCTGGTCGTGCAGCGGCATGGTGGAGCGAGGACCCTGCCCGCGAGGTCTCACAGTCTACAAGGGATGGGTGAGGATACAGTAGGTGAGGGTAGAGCTGGTCGTACAGCAGTATGGTGGAGCGAGGACCCTGCCCGCGAGGGCTCACAGTCTACAAGGGATGGGTGAGTATACAGTAGGTGAGGGTAGAGCTGGTCATGCAGCGGTATGGTGGAGCGAGGACCCTGCCCGCGAAGGCTCACAGTCTACAAGGGATGGGTGAGGATACAGTAGGTGAGGGTAGAGCTGGTCGTACAGCGGTATGGTGGAGCGAGGACCCTGCCCCCGAGGGCTCACAGTCTACAAGGGATGGGTGAGGATACAGTAGGTGAGGGTAGAGCTGGTCATGCAGCGGTATGGTGGAGCGAGGACCCTGCCCCCGAGGGCTCACAGTCTACAAGGGATGGGTGAGGATACAGTAGGTGAGGGTAGAGCTGGTCATGCAGCGGTATGGTGGAGCGAGGACCCTGCCCGCAAGGGCTCACAGTCTACATGGGATGGGTGAGGATACAGTAGGTGAGGGTAGAGCTGGTCATGCAGCGGTATGGTGGAGCGAGGACCCTGCCCGCAAGGGCTCACAGTCTACAAGGGATGGGTGAGGATATAGTAGGTCAGGGTAGAGCTGGTCGTGCAGCGGTATGGTGGAGCGAGGACCCTGCCCGCGAGAACTCACAATCTACAGGGGATGGGTGAGGATACAGTAGATGGGGGTAGAGCTGGTCGTGCAGCGGTATGGTGGAGCGAGGACCCTGCCCGCGAGAACTCACAATCTACAGGGGATGGGTGAGGATACAGTAGATGGGGGTAGAGCTGGTCGTATAGCGGTATGGTGGAGCGAGGACCCTGCCCGCGAGGGCTCACAGTCTACAGGGGATGGGTGAGGATACAGTAGGTGAGGGTAGAGCTGGTCGTGCAGCGGTATGGTGGAACGAGGACCCTGCCCGCAAGGGCTCACAGTCTACAAGGGATGGGTGAGGATGTAGTAGGTCAGGGTAGAGCTGGTCGTGCAGCGGTATGGTGGAGCGAGGACCCTGCCCGCGAGGGCTCACAATCTACAGGGGATGGGTGAGGATACAGTAGATGGGGGTAGAGCTGGTCTTACAGCGGTATGGTGGAGCGAGGACCCTGCCCCCGAGGGCTCACAGTCTACAGGGGATGGGTGAGGATACAGTAGATGGGGGTAGAGCTGGTCTTACAGCGGTATGGTGGAGCGAGGACCCTGCCCCCGAGGGCTCACAGTCTACAAGGGATGGGTGAGGATACAGAAGGTGAGGGTAGAGCTGGTCGTGCAGCGGTATGGTGGAGCGAGGACACTGCCACCGAGGGCTCACAGTCTACAAGGGATGGGTGAGGATACAGTAGATGGGGGTAGAGCTGGTCGTACAGCGGTATGGTGGAGCGAGGACCCTGCCCCTTTGGGCACACAGTCTACAAGGGATGGGTGAGGATACAGTAGGTGAGGGTAGAGCTGGTCGTGCAGTGGTATGGTGGAGCGAGGACCCTGCCCGCGAGGTCTCACAGTCTACAAGGGATGGGTGAGGATACAGGAGGTGAGGGTAGAGCTGGTCGTGGAGCGGTATGGTGGAGCGAGGACCCTGCCTGCGAGGGCTCACAACCTACAAGGGATGGGTGAGGATACAGTAGGTGAGGGTAGAGCTGGTCGTGCAGCGGTATGGTGGAGCGAGGACCCTGCCCCCGAGGGCTCACAGTCTACAAGGGATGGGTGAGGATACAGGAGGTGAGGGTAGAGCTGGTCGTGGAGCGGTATGGTGGAGCGAGGACCCTGCCTGCGAGGGCTCACAACCTACAAGGGATGGGTGAGGATACAGTAGGTGAGGGTAGAGCTGGTCGTGCAGCGGTATGGTGGAGCGAGGACCCTGCCCGCGAGGGCTCACAGTCTACAGGGGATGGGTGAGGATACAGTAGATGGGGGTAGAGCTGGTCGTACAGCGGTATGGTGGAGCGAGGACCCTGCCCCTGAGGGCTCACAGTCTACAAGGGATGGGTGAGGATACAGTAGATGGGGGTAGAGCTGGTCGTACAGCGGTATGGTGGAGCGAGGACCCTGCCCCTGAGGGCTCACAGTCTACAAGGGATGGGTGAGGATACAGTAGATGGGGGCAGAGCTGGTCGTACAGCGGTATGGTGGAGCGAGGACCCTGCCCCTGAGGGCTCACAGTCTACAGGGGATGGGTGAGGATACAGTAGATGGGGGTAGAGCTGGTCGTACAGCGGTATGGTGGAGCGAGGACCCTGCCCCTGAGGGCTCACAGTCTACAAGGGATGGGTGAGGATACAGTAGATGGGGGTAGAGCTGGTCGTACAGCGGTATGGTGGAGCGAGGACCCTGCCCCTGAGGGCTCACAGTCTACAAGGGATGGGTGAGGATACAGTAGATGGGGGCAGAGCTGGTCGTACAGCGGTATGGTGGAGCGAGGACCCTGCCCCTGAGGGCTCACAGTCTACAAGGGATGGGTGAGGATACAGTAGATGGGGGTAGAGCTGGTCGTACAGCGGTATGGTGGAGCGAGGACCCTGCCCCTGAGGGCTCACAGTCTACAAGGGATGGGTGAGGATACAGTAGATGGGGGCAGAGCTGGTCGTACAGCGGTATGGTGGAGCGAGGACCCTGCCCCTGAGGGCTCACAGTCTACAGGGGATGGGTGAGGATACAGTAGGTGAGGGTAGAGCTGGTCGTGCAGCGGTATGGTGGAGCGAGGACCCTGCCCCCGAGGGCTCACAGTCTACAAGGGATGGGTGAGGATACAGTAGGTGAGGGCAGAGCTGGTCGTACAGTGGTATGGTGGGGCGAGGACCCTGCCCCCGAGGGCTCACACTCTACAAGGGATGGGTGAGGATACAGTAGGTGAGGGCAGAGCTGGTCGTACAGCGGTATGGTGGAGCGAGGACCCTGCCCCTGAGGGCTCACAGTCTACAGGGGATGGGTGAGGATACAGTAGGTGAGGGTAGAGCTGGTCGTGCAGCGGTATGGTGGAGCGAGGACCCTGCCCGCGAGGGCTCACAGTCTACAGGGGACGGGTGAGGATACAGTAGGTGAGGGCAGAGCTGGTCGTACAGTGGTATGGTGGGGCGAGGACCCTGCCCCCGAGGGCTCACACTCTACAAGGGATGGGTGAGGATACAGTAGGTGAGGGTAGAGCTGGTCATACAGCGGTATGGTGGAGCGAGGACCCTGCCCGCGAGGGCTCACAATCTACAAAGGATGGGTGAGGATACAGTAGGTGAGGGTAGAGCTGGTCGTGCAGCGGTATGGTGGAACGAGGACCCTGCCCGCAAGGGCTCACAGTCTACAAGGGATGGGTGAGGATATAGTAGGTGAGGGTAGAGCTGGTCGTGCAGCGGTATGGTGGAGCGAGGACCCTGCCCCCGAGGGCTCACAATCTACAGGGGATGGGTGAGGATACAGTAGGTGAGGGTAGAGCTGGTCGTACAGCGGTATGGTGGAGCGAGGACCCTGCCCGCGAGGTCTCACAGTCTACAGGGGATGGGTGAGGATACAGTAGGTGAGGGTAGAGCTGGTCGTGCAGCGGTATGGTGGAGCGAGGACCCTGCCCGCGAGGGCTCACAATCTACAGGGGATGGGTGAGGATACAGTAGATGGGGTTAGAGCTGGTCGTACAGCGGTATGGTGGAGCGAGGACCCTGCCCGCGAGGGCTCACAATCTACAGGGGATGAGTGAGGATACAGTAGGTGAGGGTAGAGCTGGTCGTGCAGCGGTATGGTGGAACGAGGACCCTGCCCGCAAGGGCTAACAGTCTACAAGGGATGGGTGAGGATACAGTAGGTGAGGGTAGAGCTGGTCGTGCAGCGGGATGGTGGAGCGACGACCCTGCCCGCGAGGGCTCACAATCTTCAGGGGATGGGTGAGGATACAGTAGATGGGGGTAGAGCTGGTCGTACAGCGGTATGGTGGAGTGAGGACCCTGCCCCCGAGGGCTCACAATCTTCAGGGGATGGGTGAGGATACAGTAGATGGGGGTAGAGCTGGTCGTACAGCGGTATGGTGGAGTGAGGACCCTGCCCCCGAGGGCTCACAGTCTACAAGGGATGGGTGAGGATACAGTAGGTGAGGGTAGAGCTGGTCGTACAGCGGTATGGTGGAGCGAGGACCCTGCCCCCGAGGGCTCACAGTCTACAAGGGATGGGTGAGGATACAGTAGGTGAGGGTAGAGCTGGTCGTGCAGCGGTATGGTGGAGCGAGGACCCTGCCCGCGAGGGCTCACAATCTACAAGGGATGGGTGAGGATACAGGAGGTGAGGGTAGAGCTGGTCGTGCAGCGGTATGGTGGAGCGAGGACCCTGCCACCGAGGGCTCACAGTCTACAAGGGATGGGTGAGGATACAGTAGATGGGGGTAGAGCTGGTCGTACAGCGGTATGGTGGAACGAGGACCCTGCCCCCGAGGGCTCACTGTCTACAGGTAATGGGTGAGGATACAGTAGGTGAGGGTAGAGCTGGTCGTGCAGCGGTATGGTGGAGCTAGGACCCTGTCCGCGAGGTCTCACAGTCTGCAGGGGATGGGTGAGGATACAGTAGGTGAGGGTAGAGCTGGTCGTACAGCGGTATGGTGGAGCGAGGACCCTGCCCCTGAGTGCTCACAATCTACGAGGTATGGGTGAGGATACAGAAGGTGAGGGTAGAGCTGGTCGTACAGCGGTATGGTGGAGAGAGGAACCTGCCCCCGAGGGCTCACAATCTACAAGGGATGGGTGAGGATACAGTAGATGGGGGTAGAGCTGGTCGTACAGCGGTATGGTGGAACGAGGACCCTGCCCGCGAGGGCTCACAGTCTACAAGGGATGGGTGAGGATACAGGAGGTGAGGGTAGAGCTGGTCGTGCAGCGGTATGGTGGAGCGAGGACCCTGCCCCCGAGGGCTCACAGTCTACAGGGGATGGGTGAGGATACAGTAGATGGGGGTAGAGCTGGTCGTACAGCGGTATGGTGGAACGAGGACCCTGCCCCCGAGGGCTCACAGTCTACAAGGGATGGGTGAGGATACAGTAGGTGAGGGCAGAGCTGGTCGTGCAGCGGTATGGTGGAGCGAGGACCCTGCCCGCGAGGGCTCACAATCTACAGGGGATGGGTGAGGATACAGTAGATGGGGGTAGAGCTGGTCGTACAATGGTATGGTGGAGCGAGGACCCTGCCCGCGAGGGCTCACAATCTACAAAGGATGGGTGAGGATACAGTAGGTGAGGGTAGAGCTGGTCGTGCAGCGGTATGGTGGAGAGAGGACCCTGCCCCCGAGGGCTCACAATCTACAAAGGATGGGTGAGGATACAGTAGGTGAGGGTAGAGCTGGTCGTGCAGCGGTATGGTGGAGAGAGGACCCTGCCCCCGAGGGCACACACTCTACAGGGGATGGGTGAGGATACAGTAGGTGAGGGTAGAGCTGATCGTGCAGCGGTATGGTGGAGCGAGGACCCTGCCCCCGAGGGCTGACAGTCTACAAGGGATGGGTGAGGATACAGTAGGTGAGGGTAGAGCTGGTCGTGCAGTGGTATGGTGGAGCGAGGACCCTGCCCACGAGGGCTCACAATCTACAAAGGATGGGTGAGGATACAGTAGGTGAGGGTAGAGCTGGTCGTGCAGCGGTATGGTGGAGAGATGACCCTGCCCCCGAGGGCACACACTCTACAGGGGATGGGTGAGGATACAGTAGGTGAGGGTAGAGCTGGTCGTGGAGCGGTATGGTGGAGCGAGGACCCTGCCCGCGAGGTCTCACAGTCTACAGGGGATGGGTGAGGATACAGTAGGTGAGGGTAGAGCTGGTCGTGCAGCGGTATGGTGGAGCGAGGACCCTGCCTCCGAGGGCTGACAGTCTACATGGGATGGGTGAGGATACAGGAGGTGAGGGTAGAGCTGGTCGTGGAGCGGTATGGTGGAGTGAGGACCCTGCCCGCGAGGGCTCACAGTCTACAGGGGATGGGTGAGGATACAGTAGGTGAGGGTAGAGCTGGTCGTGCAGCGGTATGGTGGAGCGAGGACCCTGCCCGCGAGGACTCACAGTCTACAGGGGATGGGTGAGGATACAGTAGGTGAGGGTAGAGCTGGTCGTGCAGCGGTATGGTGGAGCGAGGACCCTGCCCGCGAGGGCTCACAGTCTACAAGGGATGGGTGAGGATACAGTAGGTGAGGGTAGGGCTGGTTGTGCAGCGGTATGGTGGAGTGAGGACCCTGCCCGCGAGGGCTCACACTCTACAGGGGATGGGTGAGGATACAGGAGGTGAGGGTAGAGCTGGTCGTGGAGCGGTATGGTGGAGTGAGGACCCTGCCCGTGAGGGCTCACAGTCTACAGGGGATGGGTGAGGATACAGTAGGTGAGGGTAGAGCTGGTCGTGCAGCGGTATGGTGGAGCGAGGACCCTGCCCGCGAGGACTCACAGTCTACAGGGGATGGGTGAGGATACAGTAGGTGAGGGTAGAGCTGGTCGTGCAGCGGTATGGTGGAGCGAGGACCCTGCCCGCGAGGGCTCACAGTCTACAAGGGATGGGTGAGGATACAGTAGGTGAGGGTAGGGCTGGTTGTGCAGCGGTATGGTGGAGTGAGGACCCTGCCCGCGAGGGCTCACACTCTACAGGGGATGGGTGAGGATACAGGAGGTGAGGGTAGAGCTGGTCGTGGAGCGGTATGGTGGAGTGAGGACCCTGCCCGCGAGGGCTCACACTCTACAGGGGATGGGTGAGGATACAGGAGGTGAGGGTAGAGCTGGTTGTGCAGCGGTATGGTGGAGCGAGGACCCTGCCCGCGAGGGCTCACACTCTACAGGGGATGGGTGAGGATACAATAGGTGAGGGTAGAGCTGGTCGTGCAGCGGTATGGTGGAGCGAGGACCCTGCCCCCGAGGGCTGACAGTCTACAAGAGATGGGTGAGGATACAGTAGGTGAGGGTAGAGCTGGTCGTGCAGCGGTATGGTGGAACGAGGACCCTGCCCGCAAGGGCTCACAGTCTACAAGAGATGGGTGAGGATATAGTAGGTGAGGGTAGAGCTGGTCGTGCAGCGGTATGGTGGAGTGAGGACCCTGCCCGCGAGGGATCACAGTCTACAAGGGATGGGTGAGGATACAGTAGGTGAGGGTAGAGCTGGTCGTACAGCGGTATGGTGGAGTGAGGACCCTGCCCGCGAGGGATCACAGTCTACAAGGGATGGGTGAGGATACAGTAGGTGAGGGTAGAGCTGGTCGTGCAGTGGTATGGTGGAGCGAGGACCCTGCCCGCGAGGGCTCACAATCTACAGGGGATGGGTGAGGATACAGTAGATGGGGTAGAGCTGGTCGTGCAGCGGTATGGTGGAGCGAGCACCCTGCCCCCGAGGGCTCACAGTCTACAGGGGATGGGTGAGGATACAGAAGGTGAGGGTAGAGCTGGTCGTGCAGCGGTATGGTGGAGCGAGGACCCTGCCCGCGAGGGCTCACAGTCTACAAGGGATGGGTGAGGATACAGAAGGTGAGGGTAGAGCTGGTCGTACAGCGGTATGGTGGAGCGAGGACCCTGCCCGCGAGGGCTCACAGTCTACAGGGGATGGGTGAGGATACAGAAGGTGAGGGTAGAGCTGGTCGTGCAGCGGTATGGTGGAGCGAGGACCCTGCCCGCGAGGGCTCACAATGTACAAGGGATGGGTGAGGATACAGGAGGTGAGGGTAGAGCTGGTCGTACAGCGGTATGGTGGAGCGAGGACACTTCCCTGCGAGGGCTCACAATCTACAAGGGATGGGTGAGGATACAGGAGGTGAGGGTAGAGCTGGTCGTGCAGCGGTATGGTGGAGCGAGGACCCTGCCCCCGAGGGCTCACAATCTACAGGGGATGGGTGAGGATACAGTAGGTGGGGGTAGAGCTGGTCGTGCAGCGGTATGGTGGAGAGAGGAACCTGCCCCCGAGGGCTCACAATCTACAGGGGATGGGTGAGGATACAGTAGGTGGGGGTAGAGCTGGTCGTGCAGCGGTATGGTGGAGCGAGGACCCTGCCCCCGAGGGCTCACAATCTACAAGGGATGGGTGAGGATACAGTAGATGGGGGTAGAGCTGGTCGTACAGCGGTATGGTGGAGAGAGGAACCTGCCCCCGAGGGCTCACAATCTACAGGGGATGGGTGAGGATACAGTAGGTGGGGGTAGAGCTGGTCGTGCAGCGGTATGGTGGAGCGAGGACCCTGCCCCCGAGGGCTCACAATCTACAGGGGATGGGTGAGGATACAGTAGGTGGGGGTAGAGCTGGTCGTGCAGCGGTATGGTGGAGAGAGGACCCTGCCCCCGAGGGCTCTCAGTCTACAGGGGATGGGTGAGGATACAGTAGGTGAGGGTAGAGCTGGTCGTGTAGAGGTATGTTGGAGCGAGGACCCTGCCCGCGATTGCTCACAATCTACAGGGGATGGGTGAGGATACAGTAGGTGAGGGTAGAGCTGGTCGTGCAGCGGTATGGTGGAGCGAGGACCCTGCCCGCGAGGGCTCACAATCTACAAGGGATGGGTGAGGATACAGTAGGTGAGGGTAGAGCTGGTCGTGCAGCGGTATGGTGGAGCGAGGACCCTGCCCGCGATTGCTCACAGTCTACAAGGGATGGGTGAGGATACAGTAGGTGGGGGCAGAGCTGGTCGTGCAGCGGTATGTTGGAGCGAGGACCCTGCCCCCGAGGGCTCTCAGTCTACAGGGGATGGGTGAGGATACAGTAGGTGAGGATAGAGCTGGTCGTGTAGTGGTATGGTGGAGCGAGGACCCTGCCCGCGATTGCTCACAGTCTACAAGGGATGGGTGAGGATACAGTAGGTGGGGGCAGAGCTGGTCGTGCAGCGGTATGGTGGAGCGAGGACCCTGCCCGCGAGGGCTCACAGTCTACAGGGGATGGGTGAGGATACAGTAGGTGAGGGTAGAGCTGATCGTGCAGCGGTATGGTGGAGCGAGGACCCTGCCCGCGATTGCTCACAATCTACAGGGGATGGGTGAGGATACAGTAGGTGAGGGTAGAGCTGGTCGTGCAGCGGTATGGTGGAGCGAGGACCCTGCCCGCGAGGGCTCACAGTCTACAGGGGATGGGTGAGGATACAGTAGGTGAGGGTAGAGCTGGTCGTGCAGCGGTATGGTGGAGCGAGGACCCTGCCCGCGAGGGCTCACAGTCTACAGAGGATGGGTGAGGATACAGTAGGTGAGGGTAGAGCTGATCGTGCAGCGGTATGGTGGAGCGAGGACCCTGCCCGCGATTGCTCACAATCTACAGGGGATGGGTGATGATACAGGAGGTGAGGGTAGAGCTGGTCGTGCAGCGGTATGGTGGAGCGAGGACCCTGCCACCGAGGGCTCACAGTCTACAGGGGATGGGTGAGGATACAGTAAATGGGGGTAGAGCTGGTCGTACAGCGGTATGGTGGAGCGAGGACCCTGCCCGCGAGGGCTCACAATCTACAAAGGATGGGTGAGGATACAGTAGGTGAGGATAGAGCTGGTCGTGCAGCGGTATGGTGGAGCGAGGACCCTGCCCCCGAGGGCTCACACTCTACAGGGGATGGGTGAGGATACAGTAGGTGAGGGTAGAGCTGGTTGTGGAGCGGTATGGTGGAGCGAGGACCCTGCCCGCGAGGTCTCACAGTCTATAAGGGATGGGTGAGGATACAGTAGGTGACGGTAGAGCTGGTCGTGCAGTGGTATGGTGGAGAGAGGACCCTGCCCCCGAGGGCTCACAGTCTACAAGTGATGGGTGAGGATACAGTAGGTGAGGGTAGAGCTGGTCGTGCAGTGGTATGGTGGAGCGAGGACCCTGCCCGCGAGGTCTCACAGTCTACAGGGGATGGGTGAGGATACAGTAGATGGGGGTAGAGCTGGTCTTACAGCGGTATGGTGGAGAGAGGACCCTGCCCCTGAGGGCACACAGTCTACAAGGGATGGGTGAGGATACAGAAGGTGAGGGTAGAGCTGGTCGTGCAGTGGTATGGTGGAGCGAGGACCCTGCCCGCGAGGTCTCACAGTCTACAAGGGATGGGTGAGGATACAGTAGGTGAGGGTAGAGCTGGTCGTGCAGTGGTATGATGGAGCGAGGACCCTGCCCGCGAGGTCTCACAGTCTACAGGGGATGGGTGAGGATACAGTAGGTGAGGGTAGAGCTGGTCGTGCAGCGGTATGATGGAGCGAGGACCCTGCCCGCGAGGTCTCACAGTCTACAAGGGATGGGTGAGGATACAGTAGGTGAGGGTAGAGCTGGTCTTGCAGCGGTATGGTGGAGCGAGGACCCTGCCCCCGAGGGCTGACAGTCTACAAGTGATGGGTGAGGATACAGGAGGTGAGGGTAGAGCTGGTCGTGGAGCGGTATGGTGGAGCGAGGACCCTGCCCCCGAGGGCTCACAGTCTACAGGGGATGGGTGAGGATACAATAGGTGAGGGTAGAGCTGGTCGTGCAGCGGTATGGTGGAACGAGGACCCTGCCCGCAAGGGCTCACAGTCTACAAGGGATGGGTGAGGATACAGTAGATGGGGGTAGAGCTGGTCGTGCAGCGGTATGGTGGAGCGAAGACCCTGCCCGCGAGGGCTCACAGTCTACAAGGGATGCGTGAGGATACAGTAGGTGAGGGTAGGGCTGGTTGTGCAGCGGCATGGTGGAGCGAGGACCCTGCCCGCGAGGGCTCACACTCTACAGGGGATGGGTGAGGATACAATAGGTGAGGGTAGAGCTGGTCGTGCAGCGGTATGGTGGAACGAGGACCCTGCCCGCAAGGGCTCACAGTCTACAAGGGATGGGTGAGGATACAGTAGATGGGGGTAGAGCTGGTCGTGCAGCGGTATGGTGGAGCGAAGACCCTGCCCGCGAGGGCTCACAATCTACAGGGGATGGGTGAGGATACAGTAGATGGGGGTAGAGCTGGTCGTACAGCGGTATGGTGGAGTGAGGACCCTGCCCCCGAGGGCTCACAGTCTACAGGGGATGGGTGAGGATACAGTAGGTGAGGGTAGTGCTGGTCGTACAGCGGAATGGTGGAGCGAGGACCCTGCCCGCGAGGGCTCACAGTCTACAGGGGATGGGTGAGGATACAGAAGGTGAGGGTAGAGCTGGTCGTGCAGCGGTATGGTGGAGCGAGGACACTGCCCGCGAGGGCTCACAATCTACAAGGGATGGGTGAGGATACAGTAGGTGAGGGTAGAGCTGGTCGTGCAGCGGCATGGTGGAGCGAGGACCCTGCCACCGAGGGCTCACAGTCTACAAGGGATGGGTGAGGATACAGTAGGTGAGGGTAGAGCTGGTCGTGCAGCGGTATGGTGGAGCGAGGACCCTGCCCCCGAGGGCTCACAGTCTACAGGGGATGGGTGAGGATACAGTAGATGGGGGTAGAGCTGGTCGTGCAGCGGTATGGTGGAGCGAGGACCCTGCCCGCGAGGGCTCACAATCTACAAGGGATGGGTGAGGATACAGGAGGTGAGGGTAGAGCTGGTCGTGCAGCGGCATGGTGGAGCGAGGACCCTGCCACCGAGGGCTCACAGTCTACAAGGGATGGGTGAGGATACAGTAGGTGAGGGTAGAGCTGGTCGTGCAGCGGTATGGTGGAGCGAGGACCCTGCCCCCGAGGGCTCACAGTCTACAGGGGATGGGTGAGGATACAGTAGATGGGGGTAGAGCTGGTCGTGCAGCGGTATGGTGGAGCGAGGACCCTGCCCGCGAGGGCTCACAATCTACAGGGGATGGGTGAGGATACAGTAGATGGGGGTAGAGCTGGTCGTACAGCGGTATGGTGGAGCGAGGACCCTGCCCGCGAGGGCTCACAATCTACAAAGGATGGGTGAGGATACAGTAGGTGAGGGTAGAGCTGGTCGTGGAGCGGTATGGTGGAGTGAGGACCCTGCCCGCGAGTGCTCACACTCTACAGGGGATGGGTGAGGATACAGTAGGTGAGGGTAGGGCTGGTTGTGCAGCGGTATGGTGGAGCGAGGACCCTGCCCGCGAGGGCTCACAATCTACAAAGGATGGGTGAGGATACAGTAGGTGAGGGTATAGCTGGTCGTGGAGCGGTATGGTGGAGTGAGGACCCTGCCCGCGAGGGCTCACACTCTACAGGGGATGGGTGAGGATACAATAGGTGAGGGTAGAGCTGGTCGTGCAGCGGTATGGTGGAACGAGGACCCTGCCCGCAAGGGCTCACAGTCTACAAGAGATGGGTGAGGATATAGTAGGTGAGGGTAGAGCTGGTCGTGCAGCGGTATGGTGGAGCGAGGACCCTGCCCGCGAGGGCTCACAATCTACAGGGGATGGGTGAGGATACAGTAGATGGGGGTAGAGCTGGTCGTGCAGCGGTATGGTGGAGCGAGGACCCTGCCCGCGAGGGCTCACAATCTACAGGGGATGGGTGAGGATACAGTAGATGGGGTAGAGCTGGTCGTACAGCGGTATGGTGGAGCGAGGACCCTGCCCGCAAGGGCTCACAGTCTACAAGAGATGGGTGAGGATATAGTAGGTGAGGGTAGAGCTGGTCGTGCAGCGGTATGGTGGAGCGAGGACCCTGCCCGCGAGGGCTCACAATCTACAGGGGATGGGTGAGGATACAGAAGATGGGGGTAGAGCTGGTCGTGCAGCGGTATGGTGGAGTGAGGACCCTGCCCCCGAGGGCTCACAGTCTACAGGGGATGGGTGAGGATACAGTAGGTGAGGGTAGAGCTGGTCGTGCAGCGGTATGGTGGAGAGAGGACCCTGCCCCCGAGGGCTCACACTCTGCAAGGGATGGGTGAGGATATAGTAGGTGAGGGTAGAGCTGGTCTTGTAGCGGTATGGTGGAGCTAGGACCCTGCCCACGAGGGCTCACAGTCTACAAGGGATGGGTGAGGATACAGTAGGTGGGGGTAGAGCTGGTCATGCAGCGGTATGGTGGAGAGAGGACCCTGCCCCCGAGGGCTCACAATCTACAAAGGATGGGTGAGGATACAGTAGGTGGGGGTAGAGCTGGTCATGCAGCGGTATGGTGGAGCGAGGACCCTGTCCGCGAGGGCTCACAGTCTACAAGGGATGGGTGAGGATACAGTAGGTGAGGGTAGAGCTGGTCGTGCAGCGGTATGGAGGAGCGAGGACCCTGCCCCCGAGGGCTCACAATCTACAAAGGATGGGTGAGGATACAGTAGGTGAGGGTAGAGCTGGTCGTACAGCGGTATGGTGGAGCGAGGACCCTGCCCACGAGGGCTCACAGTCTACAAGGGATGGGTGAGGATACAGTAGATGAGGGTAGAGCTGGTCGTGCAGCGGTATGGTGGAACGAGGACCCTGCCCCCGAGGGCTCACAGTCTACAGGGGATGGGTGAGGATATAGTAGGTCAGGGTAGAGCTGGTCGTGCAGCGGTATGGTGGAGCGAGGACCCTGCCCGCGAGGGCTCACAATCTACAGGGGATGGGTGAGGATACAGTAGATGGGGGTAGAGCTGGTCGTACAGCGGTATGGTGGAGTGAGGACCCTGCCCCCGAGGGCTCACAGTCTACAGGGGATGGGTGAGGATACAGTAGGTGAGGGTAGAGCTGGTCGTGCAGCGGTATGGTGGAGCGAGGACCCTGCCCCCGAGGGCTCACACTCTGCAAGGGATGGGTGAGGATATAGTAGGTGAGGGTAGAGCTGGTCTTGTAGCTTTATGGTGGAGCTAGGACCCTGCCCACGAGGGCTCACAGTCTACAAGGGATGGGTGAGGATACAGTAGGTGAGGGTAGAGATGGTCTTGCAGCGGTATGGTGGAGCGAGGACCCTGCCTGCGAGGGCTCACAGTCTACATGGGATGGGTGAGGATACAGTAGGTGAGGGTAGAGCTGGTTGTGCAGCGGTATGGTGGAGCTAGGACCCTGCCCATGAGGGCTCACAGTCTACAAGGGATGGGTGAGAATACAGTAGGTGAGGGTAGAGATGGTCTTGCAGCGGTATGGTAGAGCGAGGACCCTGCCCACGAGGGCTCACAGTCTACAGGGGATGGGTGAGGATACAGTAGGTGAGGGTAGAGCTGGTCGTGCAGCGGTATGGTGGAGCGAGGACCCTGCCCCCGAGGGCTCACAATCTACAGGCGATGGGCGAGGATACAGTAGGTGAGGGTAGAGCTGGTCGTGCAGCGGTATGGTGGAGCGAGGACCCTGCCCCCGAGGGCTCACAGTCTACAAGGGATGGGTGAGGATACAGTAGATGAGGGTAGAGCTGGTCGTACAGCGGTATGGTGGGGCGAGGACCCTGCCCCCGAGGGCTCACAGTCTTCAGGGGATGGGTGAGGATACAGTAGATGAGGGTAGAGCTGGTCGTGTAGCGGTATGGTGGAGCGAGGACCCTGCCCGCGAGGGCTCACAATCTACAGGTGATAGGTGAGGATACAGTAGGTGAGGGTAGAGCTGGTCGTGCAGCGGTATGGTGGGGCGAGGACCCTGCCCCCGAGGGCTCACAATCTACAGGTGATAGGAGAGGATACAGTAGATGGGGTAGAGCTGGTCGTACAGCGGTATGGTGGGGCGAGGACCCTGCCCGCGAGGGCTCACAGTCTACAGGGGATGGATGAGGATACAGGGGTTGAGGGTAGAGCTGGTCGTGCAGCGGTATGGTGGAGCGAGGACCCGACCCGCGAGGGCTCACAGTCTACAAGGGATGGGTGAGGATACAGTAGATGGGGGTAGAGCTGGTCTTGCAGCGGTATGGTGGAGCGAGGACTCTGCCCCTGAGGGTTCACAGTCTACAGGGGATGGGTGAGGATACAGTAGATGGGGGTAGAGCTGGTCTTGCAGCGGTATGGTGGAGCGAGGACTCTGCCCGCGAGGGCTCACAGTCTACAGGGGATGGGTGAGGATACAGTAGGTGAGGGTAGAGCTGGTCGTGCAGTGGTATGGTGGAGCGAGGACCCTGCCCGCGAGGGCTCACAGTCTACAAGGGATGGGTGAGGATACAGTAGGTGAGGGTAGAGCTGGACGTGCAGCGGTATGGTGGAGCGAGGACCCTGCCCGCGAGGGCTCACAGTCTACAAGGGATGGGTGAGGATACAGTAGATGGGGGTAGAGCTGGTCGTCCAGCGGTATGGTGGAGCGAGGACCCTGCCCCCGAGGGCTCACAATCTACAGGGGATGGGTGAGGATACAGTAGATGGGGGTAGAGCTGGTCGTGCAGCGGTATGGAGGAGCGAGGACCCTGCCCGCGAGGGCTCACACTCTACAGGGGATGGGTGAGGATACAGTGGTGAGGGTAGAGCTGGTCGTGCAGCGGTATGGAGGAGCGAGGACCCTGCCCCCGAGGGCTCACAGTCTACAGGGGATGGGTGAGGATACAGTAGGTGAGGGTAGAGCTGGTTGTGCAGCGGTATGGTGGAGCGGGGACTCAGACCCGCGAGGGCTCACGATCTGCAAGGGATGGGTGAGGATACAGGAGGTGAGGGTGGACCTGGTCGTGCAGCGGTATGGAGGAGCGAGGACCCTGCCCGCGAGGGCTCACACTCTACAGGGGATGGGTGAGGATACAGTGGTGAGGGTAGAGCTGGTCGTGCAGCGGTATGGTGGAGCGAGGACCCTGCCCGCGAGGGCTCACAGTCTACAAGGGATGGGTGAGGATACAGTAGGTGAGGGTAGAGCTGGTCGTGCAGCGGTATGGTGGAGCGAGGACCCTGCCCCCGAGGGCTCACAATCTACAGGGGATGGGTGAGGATACAGTAGGTGAGGGTAGAGGTGGTCGTGCAGCAGTATGGAGGAGCGAGGACCCTGCCCCCGAGGGCTCACAGTCTACAGGGGATGGGTGAGGATACAGTAGGTGAGGGTAGAGCTGGTTGTGCAGCGGTATGGTGGAGCGAGGACCCTGCCCCCGAGGGCTCACAGTCTACAGGGGATGGGTGAGGATACAGTAGATGGGGGTAGAGCTGGTCGTGCAGCGGTATGGTGGAGCGAGGACCCTGCCCGCGAGGGCTCACAGTCTACAAGGGATGGGTGAGGATACAGTAGGTGAGGGTAGAGCTGGTTGTGCAGCGGTATGGTGGAGCGAGGACCCTGCCCCCGAGGGCTCACAGTCTACAGGGGATGGGTGAGGATACAGTAGATGGGGGTAGAGCTGGTCGTGCAGCGGTATGGAGGAGCGAGGACCCTGCCCCCGAGGGCTCACAGTCTACAGGGGATGGGTGAGGATACAGTAGGTGAGGGTAGAGCTGGTCGTGCAGCGGTATGGTGGAGCGAGGACCCTGCCCCCGAGGGCTTACAGTCTACAGGGGATGGGTGAGGATACAGTAGGTGAGGGTAGAGGAGGTCGTGTAGCGGTATGGTGGAGCGAGGACCCTGCCCCCGAGGACTCACAGTCTACAGGGGATGGGTGAGGATACAGGACTTGAGGGTAGAGCTGGTCGTGCAGCGGTATGGTGGAGCGAGGACCCTGCCCCCGAGGGCTTACAGTCTACAGGGGATGGGTGAGGATACAGTAGGTGAGGGTAGAGGAGGTCGTGTAGCGGTATGGTGGAGCGAGGACCCTGCCCCCGAGGGCTTACAGTCTACAGGGGATGGGTGAGGATACAGTAGGTGAGGGTAGAGGAGGTCGTGTAGCGGTATGGTGGAGCGAGGACCCTGCCCGCGAGGGCTCACAGTCTACAGGGGATGGGTGAGGATACAGTAGGTGAGGGTAGAGCTGGTCGTGCAGCGGTATGGTGGAGCGAGGACCCTGCCCGCGAGGGCTCACAGTCTACAGGGGATGGGTGAGGATACAGTAGGGTGGTAGGGCTGGTCGTGCAGCAGTATGGTGGAGCGAGGACCCTGCCCGCGAGGGTTCACAATCTACAAGGGCTGGGTGAGGATACAGTAGGTGAGGGTAGAGCTGGTCGTACAGCGGTATGGTGGAGCGAGGACCCTGCCCACGAGGGCTCACAGTCTACAGGGGATGGGTGAGGATACAGTAGGGTGGTAGGGCTGGTCGTGCAGCAGTATGGTGGAGCGAGGACCCTGCCCGCGAGGGTTCACAATCTACAAGGGATGGGTGAGGATACAGTAGGTGAGGGCAGAGGTGGTCGTGCAGTGGTATGGTGGAGCGAGGACCCTGCCCCCGAGAGCTCACAGTCTACAAGGGATGGGTGAGGATACAGGAGGTGAGGGCAGAGCTGGTCGTGCAGTGGTATGGTGGAGCGAGGACCCTGCCCGCGAGGGCTCACAATCTACAGGGGATGGATGAGGATACAGGATTTGAGGGTAGAGCTGGTCGTACAGCGGTATGGAGGAGCGAGGACCCTGCCCGCGAGGGCTCACAGTCTACAAGGGATGGGTGAGGATACAGTAGGTGAGGGCAGAGCTGGTCGTACAGCGGTATGGAGGAGCGAGGACCCTGCCCGCGAGGGCTCACAGTCTACAAGGGATGGGTGAGGACACAGTAGGTGAGGGTAGAGCTGGTCGTACAGCGGTATGGTGGGGCGAGGACCCTGCCCGCGAGGTCTCACAGTCTACAGGGGATGGGTGAGGATACAGTAGGTGGGGATAGAGCTGGTCGTGCAGCGGTATGGTGGAGCGAGGACCCTGCCCGCGAGGGCTCACAGTCTACAAGGGATGGGTGAGGATACAGTAGGTGAGGGTAGAGCTGGTCGTGCAGCGGTATGGAGGAGCGAGGACCCTGCCCGCGAGGGCTCACAGTCTACAAGGGATGGGTGAGGACACAGTAGGTGGGGGTAGAGCTGATCTTGTAGCGGTATGGTGGGGCGAGGACCCTGCCCCCGAGGGCTCACAGTCTACAAGGGATGGGTGAGGATACAGTTGGTGAGGGTAGAGCTGGTCGTGCAGTGGTATGGTGGAGCGAGGACCCTGCCCGCGAGGGCTCACAGTCTACAGGGGATGGGTGAGGATACAGGAGGTGAGGGTGGAGCTGGTCGTGCAGCGGTATGGTGGAGCGAGGACACTGCCCCCGAGGGCTCACAGTCTACAAGGGATGGGTGAGGATACAGTAGGTGAGGGTAGAGCTGGTCGTGCAGCGGTATGGTGGAGCGAGGACCCTGCCCGCGAGGGCTCACAGTCTACAAGGGATGGGTGAGGATACAGTAGGTGAGAGTAGAGCTGGTTGTGCAGCGGTAAGGTGGAGCGAGGACCCTGCCCGCGAGGGCTCACAGTCTACAAGGGATGGGTGAGGATACAGTAGGTGAGGGTAGTGCTGGTCGTGCAGCGGTATGGTGGAGCGAGGACCCTGCCCGCGAGGGCTCACAATCTACAGGGGATGGGTGAGGATACAGTAGATGGGGTTAGAGCTGGTCGTACAGCGGTATGGTGGAGCGAGGACCCTGCCCGCGATTGCTCACAATCTACAGGGGATGGGTGAGGATACAGTAGGTGAGGGTAGAGCTGGTCGTACAGCGGTATGGTGGAGAGAGGAACCTGCCCCCGAGGGCTCACAGTCTACAAGGGATGGGTGAGGATACAGTAGGTGAGGGTAGAGCTGGTCGTGCAGCGGTATGGTGGAGCAAGGACCCTGCCCGCGAAGGCTCACAGTCTACAGGGGATGGGTGAGGATACAGTAGGTGAGGGTAGAGCTGATCGTACAGCGGTATGGTGGAGCGAGGACCCTGCCCGCGAGGTCTCACAGTCTACAGGGGATGGGTGAGGATACAGTAGATGGGGGTAGAGCTGGTCGTGGAGCGGTATGGTGGAGCGATGTCCCTGCCCCCGAGGGCTCACAGTCTACAGGGGATGGGTGAGGATACAGTAGATGAGGGTAGAGCTGGTCGTACAGCGGTATGGAGGAGCGAGGACCCTGCCCGCGAGGGCTCACAGTCTACAAGGGATGGGTGAGGATACAGTAGGTGAGGGCAGAGCTGGTCGTACAGTGGTATGGTGGAGCGAGGACCCTGCCCGCTAGGGCTCAGTCTACAAGGGATGGGTGAGGATACAGTAGGTGAGGGCAGAGCTGGTCGTACAGTGGTATGGTGGAGCGAGGACCCTGCCCGCTAGGGCTCAGTCTACAAGTGATGGGTGAGGATACAGTAGGTGAGGGTAGAGCTGGTCGTACAGTGGTATGGTGGAGCGAGGACCCTGCCCCCGAGGGCTGACAATCTACAGGGGATGGGTGAGGATACAGTAGGTGAGGGTAGAGCTGGTCGTGCAGTGGTATGGTGGAGAGAGGACCCTGCCCCCGAGGGCTCACAGTCTACAGGGGATGGGTGAGGATACAGTAGGTGAGGGCAGAGCTGGTCGTACAGCGGTATGGTGGAGCGAGGACCCTGCCCCCGAGGGCTCACAATCTACAGGGGATGGGTGAGGATACAGTAGATGGGGTAGAGCTGGTCGTGCAGTGGTATGGTGGAGCGAGGACCCTGCCCGCGAGGGCTCACACTCTACAGGGGATGGGTGAGGATACAATAGATGAGGGTAGAGCTGGTCGTGCAGCGGTATCGTGGAGCGAGGACCCTGCCCGCGAGGGCTCACAATCTACAGGGGATGGGTGAGGATACAGTAGATGGGGGTAGAGCTGGTCGTACAGCGGTATGGTGGAGTGAGGACCCTGCCCCCGAGGGCTCACAGTCTACAGGGGATGGGTGAGGATACAGTAGGTGAGGGTAGAGATGGTCGTGCAGCGGTATGGTGGAGAGAGGACCCTGCCCGCGAGGGCTCACAGTCTACAGGGGATGGGTGAGGATACAGTAGGTGAGGGTAGAGCTGGTCGTACAGCGGTATGGTGGAGCGAGGACCCTGCCCCCGAGGGCTCACACTCTGCAAGGGATGGGTGAGGATATAGTAGGTGAGGGTAGAGCTGGTCATACAGCGGTATGGTGGAGCGAGGACCCTGCCCACGAGGGCTCACAGTCTACAAGGGATGGGTGAGGATACAGTAGGTGAGGGTAGAGATGGTCTTGCAGCGGTATGGTGGAGCGAGGACCCTGCCTGCGAGGGCTCACAGTCTACATGGGATGGGTGAGGATACAGTAGGTGAGGGTAGAGCTGGTTGTGCAGCGGTATGGTGGAGCGAGGACCCTGCCCACGAGGGCTCACAATCTACAGGGGATGGGTGAGGATACAGTAGGTGAGGGTAGAGATGGTCTTGCAGCGGTATGGTGGAGCGAGGACCCTGCCCGCGAGGGCTCACAGTCTACAGGGGATGGGTGAGGATACAGTAGGTGGGGGTAGAGCTGGTCGTATAGCGGTATGGTGGAGCGAGGACCCTGCCCGCGAGGGCTCACAATCTACAGGCGATGGGCGAGGATACAGTAGGTGAGGGTAGAGCTGGTCGTGCAGCGGTATGGTGGGGCGAGGACCCTGCCCCCGAGGGCTCACAGTCTTCAGGGGATGGGTGAGGATACAGTAGGTGAGGGTAGAGCTGGTCGTGCAGCGGTATGGTGGAGCGAGGACCCTGCCCCCGAGGGCTGACAGTCTACAAGGGATGGGTGAGGATACAGTAGGTGAGGGTAGAGCTGGTCGTACAGCGGTATGGTGGAGCGAGGACCCTGCCCGCGAGGGCTCACAATCTACAAGGGATGGGTGAGGATACAGTAGATGGGGGTAGAGCTGGTCGTGCAGCGGTATGGTGGGGCGAGGACCCTGCCCGCGAGGGCTCACAATCTACAGGTGATAGGAGAGGATACAGTAGATGGGGGTAGAGCTGGTCGTACAGCGGTATGGTGGGGCGAGGACCCTGCCCGCGAGGGCTCACAATCTACAGGTGATAGGAGAGGATACAGTAGATGGGGGTAGAGCTGGTCGTACAGCGGTATGGTGGGACGAGGACCCTGCCCGCGAGGGCTCACAATCTACAGGTGATAGGAGAGGATACAGTAGATGGGGGTAGAGCTGGTCGTACAGCGGTATGGTGGGGCGAGGACCCTGCCCGCGAGGGCTCACAGTCTACAGGGGATGGATGAGGATACAGGGGTTGAGGGTAGAGCTGGTCGTGCAGCGGTATGGTGGAGCGAGGACCCGACCCGCGAGGGCTCACAGTCTACAAGGGATGGGTGAGGATACAGTAGATGGGGGTAGAGCTGGTCTTGCAGCGGTATGGTGGAGCGAGGACTCTGCCCCTGAGGGTTCACAGTCTACAGGGGATGGGTGAGGATACAGTAGATGGGGGTAGAGCTGGTCTTGCAGCGGTATGGTGGAGCGAGGACTCTGCCCGCGAGGGCTCACAGTCTACAGGGGATGGGTGAGGATACAGTAGGTGAGGGTAGAGCTGGTCGTGCAGTGGTATGGTGGAGCGAGGACCCTGCCCGCGAGGGCTCACAGTCTACAAGTGATGGGTGAGGATACAGTAGATGGGGGTAGAGCTGGTCGTGCAGCGGTATGGTGGAGCGAGGACCCTGCCCCCGAGGGCTCACAATCTACAGGGGATGGGTGAGGATACAGTAGATGGGGGTAGAGCTGGTCGTGCAGCGGTATGGAGGAGCGAGGACCCTGCCCGCGAGGGCTCACAGTCTACAAGTGATGGGTGAGGATACAGTAGATGGGGGTAGAGCTGGTCGTGCAGCGGTATGGTGGAGCGAGGACCCTGCCCCCGAGGGCTCACAATCTACAGGGGATGGGTGAGGATACAGTAGATGGGGGTAGAGCTGGTCGTGCAGCGGTATGGAGGAGCGAGGACCCTGCCCGCGAGGGCTCACACTCTACAGGGGATGGGTGAGGATACAGGAGGTGAGGGTGGAGCTGGTCGTGCAGCGGTATGGAGGAGCGAGGACCCTGCCCCCGAGGGCTCACAGTCTACAGGGGATCGGTGAGGATACAGGAGGTGAGGGTGGAGCTGGTCGTGCAGCGGTATGGAGGAGCGAGGACCCTGCCCTCGAGGGCTCACACTCTACAGGGGATGGGTGAGGATACAGTGGTGAGGGTAGAGCTGGTCTTGCAGCGGTATGGTGGAGCGAGGACCCTGCCCGCGAGGACTCACAGTCTACAGGGGATGGGTGAGGATACAGTAGGTGAGGGTAGAGCTGGTCGTGCAGCGGTATGGTGGAGCGAGGACCCTGCCCGCGAGGGCTCACAGTTTACAAGGGATGGGTGAGGATACAGTAGGTGAGGGTAGAGCTGGTCGTGCAGCGGTATGGTGGAGCGAGGACCCTGCCCGCGAGGGCTCACAGTCTACAAGGGATGGGTGAGGATACAATAGGTGAGGGTAGAGCTGGTCGTGCAGCGGTATGGTGGAGCGAGGACCCTGCCCCCGAGGGCTCACAATCTACAGGGGATGGGTGAGGATACAGTAGATGGGGGTAGAGCTGGTCGTGCAGCGGTATGGAGGAGCGAGGACCCTGCCCCCGAGGGCTCACAGTCTACAGGGGATGGGTGAGGATACAGTAGGTGAGGGTAGAGCTGGTTGTGCAGCGGTATGGTGGAGCGAGGACCCTGCCCCCGAGGGCTCACAGTCTACAGGGGATGGGTGAGGATACAGTAGATGGGGGTAGAGCTGGTCGTGCAGCGGTATGGAGGAGCGAGGACCCTGCCCCCGAGGGCTCACAGTCTACAGGGGATGGGTGAGGATACAGTAGGTGAGGGTAGAGCTGGTCGTGCAGCGGTATGGTGGAGCGAGGACCCTGCCCCCGAGGGCTTACAGTCTACAGGGGATGGGTGAGGATACAGTAGGTGAGGGTAGAGCTGGTCGTGCAGCGGTATGGTGGAGCGAGGACCCTGCCCCCGAGGGCTCACAGTCTACAAGGGATGGGTGAGGATACAGTAGGTGAGGGTAGAGCTGGTCGTACAGCGGTATGGTGGAGCGAGGACCCTGCCCGCGAGGGCTCACAGTCTACAAGGGATGGGTGAGGATACAGTAGGTGAGGGTAGAGCTGGTCGTACAGCGGTATGGTGGAGTGAGGACCCTGCCCGCGGGAGCTCACAGTCTACAAGGGATGGGTGAGGATACAGTAGGTGAGGGTAGAGCTGGTCGTGGAGCGGTATGGAGGAGCGAGGACCCTGCCCGCGAGGGCTCACAGTCTACAAGGGATGGGTGAGGATACAGGAGGTGAGGGTGGAGCTGTTCGTGCAGTGGTATGGTGGAGTGAGGACCCTGCCCGCGAGGGCTAACAGTCTACAAGGGATGGGTGAGCATACAGTAGGTGAGGGCAGAGCTGGTCGTGGAGCAGTATGGTGGGGCGAGGACCCTGCCCGCGAGGGCTCACAGTCTACAAGGGATGGGTGAGGATACAGGAGGTGAGGGTGGAGCTGTTCGTGCAGTGGTATGGTGGAGTGAGGACCCTGCCCGCGAGGGCTAACAGTCTACAAGGGATGGGTGAGGATACAGTAGATGAGGGTAGAGCTGGTCGTGCAGCGGTATGGTGGAGCGAGAACCCTGCCCGCGAGGGCTCACAGTCTACAAGGGATGGGTGAGGATACAGTAGGTGAGGGTAGAGCTGGTCGTGCACTGGTATGGTGGAGCGAGGACCCTGCCTGCGAGGGCTCACAGTCTACAAGGGATGGGTGAGGATACAGTAGGTGAGGGTAGAGCTGGTCGTGCAGTGGTATGGTGGAGCGAGAACCCTGCCCGCGAGGGCTCACAGTCTACAAGGGATGGGTGACGGTAGAGCTGGTCGTGGAGCGGTATGGTGGAGCGAGGACCCTGCCCGCGAGGGCTCACAGTCTACAAGGGATGGGTGAGGATACAGTAGGTGAGGGTAGATCTGGTCGTGCAGCGGTATGGTGGAGCGGTGGTTACTGCAGGTTGTAGGCTTGTCGGAAGAGGTGGGTCTTCAGGTTCCTTTTGAAGGTTTCCACGGTCGGCGAGAGTCTGATATGTTGGGGTAGAGAGTTCCATAGTAGGGGGAAGCACGGGAGAAATGTTGTATACGGTTGTGGGAGGAGGAGATAAGAGGGGAGTAGAGCAGGAGATCTTGTGAGGATCGGAGGTTGCGTGCAGGTAAGTACCGGGAGACTAGGTCACAGATGTATGGAGGAGACAGGTTGTGGATGACTTTGTATGCCATGGTTAGAGTTTTGAACTGGAGTCTCTGGGCAATGGGGAGCAAGTGAAGGGATTGACAGAGGGGAGAGGCCGGGGAATAGCGGGGGGACAGGTGGATTAGTTGAGCAGCAGAGTTTAGGATAGATTGGAGGAGTGCGAGAGTGTTAGAGGGGAGGCCACAGAGCAGGAGGTTGCAGTAATCGAGGTGGGAGATGATGAGGGCGTGCACTAGTGTTTTTGCAGAGTCTTTGCTGAGGAATGTGCGGATCCGGGGGATATTTTTGAGTTGGAGTCGGCAGGAAGTGGAAAGGGCTTGGATATGTGGTGTGAAGGAGAGATCAGCGTCCAGGGTTACCCCGAGGCAGCGAGCCTGAGGGACTGGGGAGAGTGGGCAGCCATTGACTATGATGGATAGGTCAGATGGGGGATATGAATGAGAGGGTGGAAAAATGATGAACTCTGTTTTATCCATGTTGAGTTTTCGAAATCTGTCGGAGAAGAAGGATGAGATGGCGGACAGACATTGTGGGATTCTGGTTAGTAGGGAGGAGATATCAGGTCCAGAGAGGTGGATCTGTGTGTCATCAGCATAGAGGTGAGACTGAAAGCCGTGAGACTCTAGGAGCTGTCCCAGGCCGAAGGTGTATATGGAGAAGAGCAGAGGTCCTAGAAGTGAACCTTGGGGGACACCGACAGATAGGGGGCGAGATGAGGAGGTGGTGCATGAGTGGGAGATGCTGAATGTCCTGTCTGTTAGGTATGAGGAGATCCAGGATAGGGCCAAGTCTGTGATGCCGAGAGAGGACAGATCCAGGAGGAGAAGGACAGGTCCAGGAGGGAGGAGGACAGGTCCAGGAAAGAGGAGGAGGGAGAGGACAGGTCCAGGAGGAGAAGGACAGGTCCAGGAAAGAGGAGGAGGGAGAGGACAGGTCCAGGAGGGAGGAGGAGGGAGAGGACAGGTCCAGGAGGAGAAGGACAGGTCCAGGAAAGAGGAGGAGGGAGAGGACAGGTCCAGGAGGGAGGAGGAGGGAGAGGACAGGTCCAGGAGGAGAAGGACAGGTCCAGGAGGGAGGAGGAGGGAGAGGACAGGTCCAGGAGGAGAAGGACAGGTCCAGGAGGGAGGGAGGAGGGCAGGTCCAGGAGGAGAAGGACAGGTCCAGGAGGGAGGAGGAGGGAGAGGACAGGTCCAGGAGGAGAAGGACAGGTCCAGGAGGGAGGGAGGAGGGCAGGTCCAGGAGGAGAAGGACATTAATGAGACAAATAGACGAAGTAGCAAAAAATAACGAGGTGATTATTATGGGGGACTTCAACTCCCCCGATATAGACTGGGAAACCGAAAGCTGTAGATCTCAGAAAGGAAACAGGTTTCTGTCAATTATCAAAGACAATTATTTGTCACAACTTGTGCAGGAACCAACTAGAGGGACGGCCCTTTTAGACTTAATATTAACTAACAGGCCAGACAGAATAACTGAGGTGCAGGTCGGGGGGCACCTGGGAAATAGTGACCACCGCTAAACCCTCCGCTAAATATCACCCACCTAACCCAGGAGGAAGTTCAGAAACGCCTAAAGAATATCAAAATAGACAAGTCACCAGGCCCAGATGACATACACCCCCGGATACTAAAAGAATTAAGTCATGTGATAGACAGGCCGCTGTATCTTATATTCAAGCACTCTTTATGGACAGGGACTGTCCCACTAGACTGGCGCCAAGCAAATGTGGTACCAATATTCAAAAAGGGGTGTAAAAGTGACCCTGGGAACTATAGAGCAGTCAGCTTAACGTCTGTTGTGGGTAAATTGTTTGAAGGATTTCTTAGAGATGCTATTGTAGAATATCTTAATGAGAAGAACTGTCTAACTCCATATCAACATGGATTCATGAGGGATCGCTCCTGATCGCCTTCTACGAGGAGGTGAGCTCACAGCTGGACCGGGGAGAGTCAGTGGATGTTGTAGACCTTGACTTCTCCAAAGCGTTTGATACCGTGCCACACAAAAGGTTGGTCGATAAAATGAGAATGCTTGGTCTGGGGGATAATGTGTGCAAGTGGGTAAATAGCTGGCTGAGTGATAGAAAGCAGAGGGTGGTTATCAATGGAGTAAGCTCAGGGGGTGTCAGGGTTACTAGCGGGGGGCCTCAAGGGTCTGTCTTGGGCCCTATATTATTTAATATATTTATTAATGATCTAGTGGAAGGGTTGCATAGTAAAATAGCAATATTTGCAGATGATACTAAACTTTGTAAAGTAGTTAACACAGATGAGGATAGGGCACAGCTACAGGAGGATTTAGATAAATTGGGGAGTTGGGCTAAAAAATGGCAAATGGGGTTCAATGCCGATAAATGTAAGGTCATGCACATGGGAAAGAAAAACAGCAGTCACCCATACATATTAAATGGGAAACCGTTGGGGAAATCTGACATGGAGAAGGACCTGGGCGTCTTGGTTAATAGCAAATTAAATTGGAGTGCCCAGTGTCAGGCAGCAGCTGCGAAGGCAAATAGAGTCATGGCATGCATCAGAAGAGGCATAGGGGCATATGATGAGAACATTGTTCTTCCTCTGTATAAAGCGCTGGTAAGGCCGCACTTAGAATATTGTGCACAGTTCTGGCCTCCGGTGCTCAGGAAAGACATATTGGAGCTAGAGAGGGTACAAAGGAGGGCAACTAAGGTAATAAAGGGAATGGAGGGACTAGAATACCCAGAGAGGTTGTCAAAATTAGGCCTATTTACATTGGAAAAGAGAAGGCTTAGGGGAGACCTCATAAACATGTATAAATACATCAGGGGGCAGTACAGAGATCTCTCCCATGACCTGTTTATACCAAGGATGGTGACAAAGACGAGGGGGCACACTATGCGTCTGGAGGAAAGGAGGTTCCTGCACCAGCATAGAAGGGGATTCTTTACGGTCAGAGCCGTGAGACTCTGGAACTCTCTGGGAGAGGAAGTGGTGATGTCCAACTCACTTAATGAGTTCAAGAGAGGCCTGGACGCCTTTCTGGAGAACAATAAAATTACATCTTATGATTAGTGATAGTTAATTAATCCAGGGATTTAATCTGACTGCCAGATTGGTGTCGGGAAGTGAATTTTTCCGCAATGATGTAAATTGGCCTATACCGCATGGGTTTTTTTTTGCCTTCCCCTGGATCAACGTTGCGGAATAGCTGCAGTGCACAAGAAATAGGCTGAACTGGATGGACGATTGTCTTTTTTCGGCCTTATAAACTATGTAACTATGTAAGGACAGGTCCAGGAGGGAGGAGGAGGGAGAGGACAGGTCCAGGAGGGAGGAGGACAGGTCCGGGAGGGAGGAGGAGGGCAGGTCTAGAAGGGAGGAGGACAGATTTCAGGCGGTGGAAGAGGGAGCAGGAGAAGAGGTGGGAGGACAGGTCCAGGAGGAGAGGTGGGAGGACAGGTCCAGGAGGAGAGGTGGGAGGACAGGTCCAGGAGGAGAGGTGGGAGGACAGGTCCAGGAGGAGAGGTGGGAGAACAGGTCCAGGAGGAGAGGTGGGAGGACAGGTCCAGGAGGAGAGGTGGGAGGACAGGTCCAGGAGGAGAGGTGGGAGGACAGGTCCAGGAGGAGAGGTGGGAGGACAGGTCCAGGAGGAGAGGTGGGAGGACAGGTCCAGGAGGAGAGGTGGGAGGACAGGTCCAGGAGGAGAGGTGGGAGGACAGGTCCAGGAGGAGAGGTGGGAGGACAGGTCCAGGAGGAGAGGTGGGAGGACAGGTCCAGGAGGAGAGGTGGGAGGACAGGTCCAGGAGGAGAGGTGTTGTTCCAGTAGTTTTGAGGCGTTGGGGAGGAGTGATATGGGGCGATAGCTAGACACAGAGGATGGGTCAAGGGAGGACTTATTGAGGATGGGTGTGATCGGGGCGGGTTTGAAGCATGAGGGGAAGACACCAGTTGCTAGTGACAGGTTGAAGAGGTGGGTTAGGGCTGGGATGAAGACTGCAGTGAGGTTAGGGATGAGGTGGGTTAGGGCTGGGATGAAGACTGCAGTGAGGTTAGGGATGAGGTGGGTTAGGGCTGGGATGAAGACTGCAGTGAGGCTAGGGATGAGGTGGGTTAGGGCTGGGATGAAGACTGCAGTGAGGTTAGGGATGAAGTGGGACGGGATTGGGTCAAGTTCGCAGGTGGTGAGGGGTGATCTGTAGAGTAAAGAGGAAAGTTGATCTTCCGTAATGGTGGAGAAGGATAGTGGAGTAGATCTGAGGAGGAGGACGTTGTGGAGAGTTATAGAAAAAGCTTTGTCTGATGGTGTCAATCTTCTGCTAGAAGAATGAGACAAAGTCTTCAGCTGAGATGACGGTATACAGAGCCCCCTCCCCAGTATACAGAGCCCCCTCCCCAGTATACAGAGCCCCCTCCCTAGTATACAGAGCCCCCTCCCCAGTATACAGAGCCCCCTCCCCAGTATACAGAGCCCCCTCCCCAGTATACAGAGCCCCCTTCCCAGTATACAGAGCCCCCTTCCCAGTATACAGAGCCCCCTCCCCAGTATACAGAGCCCCCTCCCCAGTATACAGAGCCCCCTCCCCAGTATACAGAGCCCCCTCCCTAGTATACAGAGCCCCCTTCCCAGTATACAGAGCCCCCTCCCCAGGATCACCAGTAAACGGAGCCCCCTCCCCAGTATACAGAGCCCCCTTCCCAGTATACAGAGCCCGCTCCCCAGTATACAGAGCCCCCTCCCCAGTATACAGAGCCCCCCTCCCCAGTATACAGAGCCCCCTCCCCAGTATACAGAGCCCCCTCCCCAGTATACAGAGCCCCCTTCCCAGTATACAGAGCCCCCTTCCCAGTATACAGAGCCCCCTCCCTAGTATACAGAGCCCCCTCCCCAGTATACAGAGCCCCCTTCCCAGTATACAGAGCCCCCTCCCTAGTATACAGAGCCCCCTCCCCAGTATACAGAGCCCCCTCCCCAGTATACAGAGCCCCCTTCCCAGTATACAGAGCCCCCTCCCCAGTATACAGTGCCTCCTCCCCAGTATACAGAGCCCCCTCCTCAGTATACAGAGCCCCCTCCCCAGTATACAGAGCCCCCTCCCCAGTATACAGAGCCCCCTCCCCAGTATACAGAGCCCCCTTCCCAGTATACAGAGCCCCCTCCCCAGTATACAGAGCCCCTTCCCCAGTATACAGTGCCTCCTCCCCAGTATACAGAGCCCCCTCCTCAGTATACAGAGCCCCCTCCCCAGTATACAGAGCCCCCTCCTCAGTATACAGAGCCCCCTCCCCAGTATACAGAGCCCCCTTCCCAGTATACAGAGCCCCCTCCCCAGTATACGGAGCCCCCTCCCCAGTATACAGAGCCCCCTCCCCGGTATCCCCGGTATACAGAGCCCCCTCCCCAGTATCCCCGGTATACAGAGCCCCTTCCCCAGTATACATAGCCCCCTCCTCAGTATCCCCGGTATACAGAGCCTCATCCCCAGTATCCGCAGTATACAGAGCCCCTTCCCCAGTGTACGGAGCCCCCTCCCCAGGTTCACCAGTATACGGAGCCCCCTCCCCAGGATCACCAGTATATGGAGCCCCCTCCCCAGTATATGGAGCCCCCTCCCCTGGATCACCAGTAAACGGAGCCCCCTCCCCAGTATACGAGCCCCTTCCCCAGTATACGGAGCCCCCTCCCCAGGATCACCAGTATACGGAGCCCCCTCCTCAGTATACGGAGCGCCCTCCCCAGGATCACCAGTATATGGAGCCCTCTCCCCAGTATACGGAGCCCCCTCCCCAGGATCACCAGTAAACGGAGCCCCCTCCCCAGTATACAGAGCCCCCTTCCCAGTATACAGAGCCCCCTCCCTAGTATACAGAGCCCCCTCCCCAGTATACAGAGCCCCCTTCCCAGTATACAGAGCCCCCTCCCTAGTATACAGAGCCCCCTCCCCAGTATACAGAGCCCCCTCCCCAGTATACAGAGCCCCCTCCCTAGTATACAGAGCCCCCTTCCCAGTATACAGAGCCCCCTCCCTAGTATACAGAGCCCCCTCCCCAGTATACAGAGCCCCCTTCCCAGTATACAGAGCCCCCTCCCTAGTATACAGAGCCCCCTTCCCAGTATACAGAGCCCCCTCCCCAGTATACAGAGCCCCCTCCCCAGTATACAGGTCCCCCTCCCAAGTATCCCCAGTATACAGAGGCCCCCTCCCCAGTATACAGAGCCCCCTCCCCAGTATACAGAGCCCCCTTCCCAGTATACAGAGCCACATCCCCAGTATACAGAGCCCCCTCCCCAGTATACAGTGCCTCCTCCCCAGTATACAGAGCCCCCTCCTCAGTATACAGAGCCCCCTCCCCAGTATACAGAGCCCCCTCCCCAGTATACAGAGCCCCCTTCCCAGTATACAGAGCCCCCTCCCCAGTATACAGAGCCCCCTCCCCAGTATACAGTGCCTCCTCCCCAGTATACAGAGCCCCCTCCTCAGTATACAGAGCCCCCTCCCCAGTATACAGAGCCCCCTCCCCAGTATACAGAGCCCCCTCCTCAGTATACAGAGCCCCCTCCCCAGTATACAGAGCCCCCTTCCCAGTATACAGAGCCCCCTCCCCAGTATACGGAGCCCCCTCCCTAGTATACAGAGCCCCCTTCCCAGTATACAGAGCCCCCTCCCCAGGATCACCAGTAAACGGAGCCCCCTCCCCAGTATACAGAGCCCCCTTCCCAGTATACAGAGCCCGCTCCCCAGTATACAGAGCCCCCTCCCCAGTATACAGAGCCCCCTCCCCAGTATACAGAGCCCCCTCCCTAGTATACAGAGCCCCCTCCCCAGTATACAGAGCCCCCTTCCCAGTATACAGAGCCCCCTTCCCAGTATACAGAGCCCCCTCCCTAGTATACAGAGCCCCCTCCCCAGTATACAGAGCCCCCTTCCCAGTATACAGAGCCCCCTCCCTAGTATACAGAGCCCCCTTCCCAGTATACAGAGCCCCCTCCCTAGTATACAGAGCCCCCTCCCCAGTATACAGAGCCCCCTCCCCAGTATACAGAGCCCCCTTCCCAGTATACAGAGCCCCCTCCCCAGTATACAGTGCCTCCTCCCCAGTATACAGAGCCCCCTCCTCAGTATACAGAGCCCCCTCCCCAGTATACAGAGCCCCCTCCCCAGTATACAGAGCCCCCTCCCCAGTATACAGAGCCCCCTTCCCAGTATACAGAGCCCCCTCCCCAGTATACAGAGCCCCTTCCCCAGTATACAGTGCCTCCTCCCCAGTATACAGAGCCCCCTCCTCAGTATACAGAGCCCCCTCCCCAGTATACAGAGCCCCCTCCTCAGTATACAGAGCCCCCTCCCCAGTATACAGAGCCCCCTTCCCAGTATACAGAGCCCCCTCCCCAGTATACGGAGCCCCCTCCCCAGTATACAGAGCCCCCTGCCCAGTATACGGAACCCCCTCCCCGGTATCCCCGGTATACAGAGCCCCCTCCCCAGTATCCCCGGTATACAGAGCCCCTTCCCCAGTATACATAGCCCCCTCCTCAGTATCCCCGGTATACAGAGCCTCCTCCCCAGTATCCGCAGTATACAGAGCCCCTTCCCCAGTGTACGGAGCCCCCTCCCCAGGTTCACCAGTATACGGAGCCCCCTCCCCAGGATCACCAGTATATGGAGCCCCCTCCCCAGTATATGGAGCCCCCTCCCCTGGATCACCAGTAAACGGAGCCCCCTCCCCAGTATACGAGCCCCTTCCCCAGTATACGGAGCCCCCTCCCCAGGATCACCAGTATACGGAGCCCCCTCCTCAGTATACGGAGCGCCCTCCCCAGGATCACCAGTATATGGAGCCCTCTCCCCAGTATACGGAGCCCCCTCCCCAGGATCACCAGTAAACGGAGCCCCCTCCCCAGTATACAGAGCCCCCTTCCCAGTATACAGAGCCCCCTCCCTAGTATACAGAGCCCCCTCCCCAGTATACAGAGCCCCCTTCCCAGTATACAGAGCCCCCTCCCCAGTATACAGAGCCCCCTCCCCAGTATACAGAGCCCCCTCCCTAGTATACAGAGCCCCCTTCCCAGTATACAGAGCCCCCTCCCTAGTATACAGAGCCCCCTCCCCAGTATACAGAGCCCCCTTCCCAGTATACAGAGCCCCCTCCCTAGTATACAGAGCCCCCTTCCCAGTATACAGAGCCCCCCTCCCCAGTATACAGAGCCCCCTCCCCAGTATACAGGTCCCCCTCCCAAGTATCCCCAGTATACAGAGGCCCCCTCCCCAGTATACAGAGCCCCCTCCCCAGTATACAGAGCCCCCTTCCCAGTATACAGAGCCCCATCCCCAGTATACAGAGCCCCCTCCCCAGTATACAGTGCCTCCTCCCCAGTATACAGAGCCCCCTCCTCAGTATACAGAGCCCCCTCCCCAGTATACAGAGCCCCCCTCCCCAGTATACAGAGCCCCCTTCCCAGTATACAGAGCCCCCTCCCCAGTATACAGAGCCCCCTCCCCAGTATACAGTGCCTCCTCCCCAGTATACAGAGCCCCCTCCTCAGTATACAGAGCCCCCTCCCCAGTATACAGAGCCCCCTCCCCAGTATACAGAGCCCCCTCCCCAGTATACGGAGCCCCCTCCCCAGTATACAGAACCCCCTGCCCAGTATACGGAGCCCCCTCCCCAGTATACAGAACCCCCTGCCCAGTATACGGAACCCCCTCCCCGGTATCCCCAGTATACAGAGCCCCCTCCCCAGTATACAGAGCCCCCTCCCCAGTATACAGTGCCTCCTCCCCAGTATACAGAGCCCCCTCCTCAGTATACAGAGCCCCCTCCCCAGTATACAGAGCCCCCTCCCCAGTATACAGAGCCCCCTCCTCAGTATACAGAGCCCCCTCCCCAGTATACAGAGCCCCCTTCCCAGTATACAGAGCCCCCTCCCTAGTATACAGAGCCCCCTCCCCAGTATACAGAGCCCCCTTCCCAGTATACAGAGCCCCCTCCCTAGTATACAGAGCCCCCTTCCCAGTATACAGAGCCCCCTCCCTAGTATACAGAGCCCCCTCCCCAGTATACAGAGCCCCCTTCCCAGTATACAGAGCCCCCTCCCTAGTATACAGAGCCCCCTTCCCAGTATACAGAGCCCCCTCCCCAGTATACAGAGCCCCCTCCCCAGTATACAGGTCCCCCTCCCAAGTATCCCCAGTATACAGAGGCCCCCTCCCCAGTATACAGAGCCCCCTCCCCAGTATACAGAGCCCCCTCCCCAGTATACAGAGCCCCCTCCCCAGTATACAGTGCCTCCTCCCCAGTATACAGAGCCCCCTCCTCAGTATACAGAGCCCCCTCCCCAGTATACAGAGCCCCCTCCCCAGTATACAGAGCCCCCTTCCCAGTATACAGAGCCCCCTCCCCAGTATACAGAGCCCCTCCCCAGTATACAGTGCCTCCTCCCCAGTATACAGAGCCCCCTCCTCAGTATACAGAGCCCCCTCCCCAGTATACAGAGCCCCCTCCCCAGTATACAGAGCCCCCTCCTCAGTATACAGAGCCCCCTCCCCAGTATACAGAGCCCCCTTCCCAGTATACAGAGCCCCCTCCCCAGTATACGGAGCCCCCTCCCCAGTATACAGAACCCCCTGCCCAGTATACGGAACCCCCTCCCCGGTATCCCCGGTATACAGAGCCCCTTCCCCAGTATACATAGCCCCCTCCTCAGTATCCCTGGTATACAGAGCCTCCTCCCCAGTATCCGCAGTATACAGAGCCCCTTCCCCCAGTGTACGGAGCCCCCTCCCCAGGTTCACCAGTATACGGAGCCCCCTCCCCAGGATCACCAGTATATGGAGCCCCCTCCCCAGTATATGGAGCCCCCTCCCCTGGATCACCAGTAAACGGAGCCCCCTCCCCAGTATACAGAGCCCCCCTCCCCAGTATACAGAGCCCCCTCCCCAGTATACGAGCCCCTTCCCCAGTATACGGAGCCCCCTCCCCAGGATCACCAGTATACGGAGCCCCCTCCTCAGTATACGGAGCGCCCTCCCCAGGATCACCAGTATATGGAGCCCTCTCCCCAGTATACGGAGCCCCCTCCCCAGTATACGGAGCCCCCTCCCCAGGATCACCAGTATACGGAGCCCCCTCCCCAGTATACGGAGCCCCCTCCCTAGTATACGGAGCCCCCTCCTCAGTATACGGAGCCCCCTCCCCAGGATCACCAGTATATGGAGCCCCCTCCCCAGTATACGGAGCCCCCTTTCCAGGATCACCAGTAAACGGAGCCCCCTCCCCAGTATACGGAGCCCCCTCCCCAGGATCACCAGTATACGGAGCCCCCTCCCCAGTATACGGAGCCCCCTCCCTAGTATACAGAGCCCCCTCCCCAGTATACGGAGCCCCCTCCCCCCAGTATACGGAGCCCCCTCCCTAGTATACAGAGCCCCCTCCCTAGTATACAGAGCCCCTCCCTAGTATACAGAGCCCCCTCCCCAGTATCACCGGTATAGGAGCCCCCTCCCCAGTATACGGAGCCCCCTCCCCAGTATCACCGGTATAGGAGCCCCCTCCCCAGTATATGGAGCCCCCTCCCCAGTATACGGAGCCCCCTCCCCAGGATCACCAGTATATGGAGCCCCCTCCCCAGTATACGGAGCCCCCTCCCTAGTATACAGAGCCCCCTCCTCAGTATACGGAGCCCCCTCCCCAGGATCACCAGTATATGGAGCCCCCTCCCCAGTATACGGAGCACCCTCCCCAGGATCACCAGTATACGGAGCCCCCTCCCCAGTATACGGAGCCCCCTCCCTAGTATACAGAGCCCCCTCCTCAGTATACGGAGCCCCCTCCTCAGTATACGGAGCCCCCTCCCCAGGATCACCAGTATATGGAGCCCCCTCCCCAGTATACGGAGCCCCCTTTCCAGGATCACCAGTAAACGGAGCCCCCTCCCCAGTATACGGAGCCCCCTCCCCAGGATCACCAGTATACGGAGCCCCCTCCCCAGTATACGGAGCCCCCTCCCTAGTATACAGAGCCCCCTCCCCAGTATACGGAGCCCCCTCCCCAGTATACGGAGCCCCCTCCCTAGTATACAGAGCCCCCTCCCCAGTATCACCGGTATAGGAGCCCCCTCCCCAGTATACGGAGCCCCCTCCCCAGTATCACCGGTATAGGAGCCCCCTCCCCAGTATATGGAGCCCCCTCCCCAGTATACGGAGCCCCCTCCCCAGGATCACCAGTATATGGAGCTCCCTCCCCAGTATACGGAGCCCCCTCCCTAGTATACAGAGCCCCCTCCTCAGTATACGGAGCCCCCTCCCCAGGATCACCAGTATATGGAGCCCCCTCCCCAGTATACGGAGCCCCCTCCCCAGGATCACCAGTATACGGAGCCCCCTCCCCAGTATACGGAGCCCCCTCCCTAGTATACGGAGCCCCCTCCCCAGGATCACCAGTATACGGAGCCCCCTCCCCAGTATACGGAGCCCCCTCCCCAGGATCACCAGTATACGGAGCCCCCTCCCCAGTATACGGAGCCCCTTCCCCAGGATCACCAGTATACGGAGCCCCCTCCCCAGTATACGGAGCCCCCTCCCTAGTATACGGAGCCCCCTCCCCCAGGATCACCAGTATACGGAGCCCCCTCCCCAGTATACGGAGCCCCCTCCCTAGTATACAGAGCCCCTCCCCAGTATCACCGGTATAGGAGCCCCCTCCCCAGTATACGGAGCCCCCTCCCCAGTATCACCGGTATAGGAGCCCCCTCCCCAGTATACAGAGCCCCCTCCCCAGTATCACCGGTATAGGAGCCCCCTCCCCAGTATACGGAGCCCCCTCCCCAGTATCACCGGTATAGGAGCCCCCTCCCCAGTATACAGAGCCCCCTCCCCAGTATCACCGGTATAGGAGCCCCCTCCCCAGGATGCAGTGTCCCATTGTCTGACTCCCCTCGCTGCTATGAGAGGAGGGGCCTGGCCGGTGGAGGGTTGAGCTGCAGCAGTATAACCCCCACTCTCCCTCCGCTCTGTCATCAGTGAGCATCGCCCACCCCAGAGACGCCGCACGTACCGACCCCGGACCCCAGACCCCCGCCAGCCGGACCCCAGACCCCCGCCAGCCGGACCCATCACCCGGCCGCCCCCTCCCATGCGCTGCTGCCGGCAGATACTGAGGAGGAGACCCGGGAAGTTTCTTGTCAGCCTCCTCCGCTATCCACAGGTAAAAGGGGCAGCGAGAGCGGGGGGCCACAACCACCCGGGGGGCCACAACCAACCTGGGGGACCACAACCACCCGGGGGGCCACAACCACCCGGGGGGGCCACAACCAACCTGGGGGACCACAACCACCCGGGGGGCCACAACCAACCTGGGGGGCCACAACCAACCTGGGGGACCACAACCAACCTGGGGGGCCACAACCAACCTGGGGGGCCACAACCACCCGGGGGGCCACAACCAACCTGGGGGACCACAACCACCCGGGGGGCCACAACCAACCTGGGGGGCCACAACCAACCTGGGGGGCCACAACCAACCTGGGGGGCCACAACCAACCTGGGGGCCACAACAACCCGGGGGGGCCACAACCAACCTGGGGGGCCACAACCACCCGGGGGACCACAACCAACCTGGGGGGCCACAACCAACCTGGGGGGCCACAACAACCCGGGGGGGCCACAACCAACCTGGGGGGCCTCAACCACCCGGGGGACCACAACCAACCTGGGGGGGCCACAACCAACCTGGGGGGCCACAACAACCCGGGGGGCCACAACCAACCTGGGGGACCACAACCAACCTGGGGGGCCACAAACAACCCGGGGGGGCCACAACCAACCTGGGGGGCCACAACCACCCGGGGGGCCACAACCAACCTGGGGGGCCACAACCACCCGGGGGGCCACAACCAACCTGGGGGACCACAACCAACCTGGGGGGCCACAACCACCCGGGGGGCCACAACCAACCTGGGGGACCACAACCAACCTGGGGGGCCACAACCACCCGGGGGGCCACAACCAACCTGGGGGCCACAACCACCCGGGGGGCCACAACCAACCTGGGGGACCACAACCAACCTGGGGGGCCACAACAACCCGGGGGGGACACAACCAACCTGGGGGGCCACAACCACCCGGGGGACCACAACCAACCTGGGGGACCACAACCAACCTGGGGGGCCACAACAACCCGGGGGGGCCACAACCAACCTGGGGGGCCACAACCACCCGGGGGGCCACAACCAACCTGGGGGACCACAACCAACCTGGGGGGCCACAAAC